>NC_080570.1:94606794-94908044 GCF_030247185.1 Malaya genurostris | reverse complement strand
GTGTTAAAATTTCAAATTCAGGAGTGTGTTTTTGAAAATGACTTCATGAATAGAAACATCAGTAAATTCTTCTAGATGACAGAACTCGTTGATGATCATAGCTAAAATTGGACGACTGCGATGGGCTGGGCACGTCATTATGATGCCGGACGACAGTCCAGTGAAAATGGTTCTTGAATCCGATCCGGCTGGGACACAAAAAAGAGGAGCGCAGCGAGCAAGATGGATGGATCACGTGGAGGACGGTCTTCTAAGTATCCATGTCTTAAGTGGGTGGCGACCGAGTCTTGTGGAGAATACGTCTCAGCATACAGCAAAGGACACCCCAGGACTATAGTTGCCAGGTAAGGTAAAAAAGGCTCGTTTGAAAGCTACTATAGAATTGTGTATCAAGTACTAAGATCAAATCGCTGTGATTTCCGGTTTTGGAGATATAACACATGGATCAATAAGTCCCGAGACTAAAGCAGAGATGGCGCTCGTAGTAAACCAGTAACCACGCCTTTCTAGAGTACTAACCTTTGCTTGAAACGGGTCAAAATTTTAAGTCGATCCGACCAGAAACAGTTGAGTTATCGAGGTTGGAGTAAAGTCGTTTTGTAGTTTGTTTAAAAAATGGAAAAAACCGAGTTTCGTGTTTTGATAAAACATTGTTTTTTAATGGGTAAAAACACCGTGCAAGCGAAACAATGGATTGAAAAATGTTATCCGGACTCTTGTCCATCAAAAGCAACGATTTGTCGGTAGTTCACCGAGTTTAAACGTGGTCGTACCGACGTAAATGACGCGGAACGCTCGGTTAGACCTGTGGAAGCCGTTACACCGGAAAATGTAAGTGAAGTGACAAAAATTATAATGAAAGATCATAAAGTGAAGCTCCGTGAGATTGCTGAGATGACACAGATATCATATGGAAGTGTATTTACTATCCTTCATGAAAAATTGAGCATGAAAAAGGTTTTTTCCAAGTGGGTGCCGCGATTGCTTTCGATGGAACAAAAACAAGTCGAAATTGAACGAATTGGCCTTTGATCTGCTTCCCCACCCCCCATACTCGCCAGATTTAGCCCCCAGTGACTACTGGTTCTTTGCTGATCTTGAAAAATGCTCCAGGGAAAAAGATTTGGCTCAAATGAGGAGGGCATCGCTGAAACTGAAGCTTATTTTGAAGCGAAAGATAAATTTTTTTATAAACAAGGTATTGAAAAATTGGAAAAACGTTGGAACCATTGTATCACCCTAAAAGGTGATTATGTTGATGAATAAAAAAAATTGATGAATAAAAAAAACTTTTTAAAAGGTGATTATGTTGATGAATAAAAAAAAATGATGAATAAAAAAAAATTTGATTATGTTGATGAATAAAAAAAAATTTTTAAGTGATTATGTGGATGAATAAAAAAAAGTATGTGCAGTAAAAATCTGTTCTTTCTTCCATATCTTTCATCTTGCCCTGGAAACGATGGAGATGGAGGCAACCGGTAATGTTGGCTAACAGACTGTTGCGATCTTCAATCTGAGGTAAAATGTTATTAATTCCCAAGCAACTGACTGAGTAAAGGTCTTTTCACACCTTTCCGATCCGGTTCAGTGCTGGCACAGCACCGAGCTGGACACCAAAATTATTTCCTTAGTTTTCTATGCTCGTATTCACACCTATCCGACACAGTGTCGTTTCAGTGCAACTCCTTATCGTGTAGCGTCCGTCCGACAAACTCGAAATCGTCGTCACCGATATTTTTTATTTTCACTGAAGTCGGTCTGTCAGTGTCAGAAAACGGCACGGAAGGATTTCGATGAAAGAAACACTGACAGCGGGCTGAATGCACTTTCACTGTGCCATCACGGAACAGAACCGGATCGAAAAGGCGTGAATAGTCCTTGAAGTAGCAAACCTGACTATATTAGTGCGTATGCGGCCAATACCATTGACACAACACGAAGCAAAGCATAAGTAAAACCATTCAATTTTCAGCATTGAATACGACTGTTCATTAAATATCAACAATATACAATAGATCAATTCATAACACAATTGTTTAAACAATTTATTTTGTTTCGCAAAGCAATCAATCTTGTACAATTTTGATGAGTTTGGCATTTAGTTTTTAATAACATTGAAAAGCGATTATTTTTTTTTGTTCCAATTATAGAGATTTTAACCTTAAGGTCATTCGTCTCTTCGGGTCAGAAAAACTTTCTGACCCTATGTGCAGGGTTGGGAATCGAGCCCAGGTGGGTTGCGTGAAAGACATCGACTATACCATCACGCTATACCCGTCCCCTGAAATGCGATTATATAGATTTTCAATATTTAATATTTTTAAGTTTAACATGAGACAATGAACTGAAACAAATAAAGTAGCGGATTTGTTTACTTCATCCAAACAAAAAATAACCTTGATAGAAGCACCAAAACCTCCGTTACTTATGAATCCGTGCTCTTATGAATGAGAAATGAAGAATGAAAAATAAAATTCATCAGTGCCTGTTGATTACATACAAGAAAATCTAATGCCAGCAGGAAAAATGTTCGGACGATTTTATGTATACAACACTGCTCTATCTATCACTCCTAACGATGATCTGAAGATTAATGAATGTGTTGTTGGTTTGGACTATCATTGGTTGAATTATTTTACAATGAAGTGGGTTTAAAAAAACAGTTCCTAGAAAGGTTGAAGATTTATTCAATACAAATTTTTTTTGAATTAAATAGCTTTAAGCTGCCGGTACTTGGATATATGTAAATCTCAAAATTAATGCTGAAACATTCCAGTCTCCTAAAAACCAATTGAATGCTCCACTTAATGACTAGCTATCTGACATCATTATTGCATATCAATATAAAGCATTAGACTTGGAACGAGCATGATTGCATACGATTCAACCCCATCCAACTTAGGTGAAACATAAACATTAAATCAATCTGAACCGGTTCCAGATCAAGGATTTAATCTCTTTTGGTTGGATTGGAGGGGCAGAGCTTTTCGAAAAATTTTCCATTGCGCTTTTGTTATCAAATTTGATTACCTCATCATTTGTAAGTAAACAGTTAACGCGGTTTCACTGTTCTATACATCGGTGTCTGTATTGTTACCAATGAGTATAGGTCCGAAATCCCGACCTAATTTGCTCATGGTTTGCTCATCTCGCCACCGCTCATCTATCAGAGAGGGAAAAAACGCTAGTCTGTTCAATGTGGCTTCCAGCTGTACCTTGACGCCTTGTCCCGCACACACAAATGCATGCTTGTACTCAACATGCCGTATCAACATGATTCGAACAAAAATGCGCTATTTACATTTTAAGCGATTCAATCGTCACTTGGTTATTGTTTCTGGTGTCTATCTTCGTTAGTACCGATCGAAAGTATCTTCTAATGTATTATGTAAACCTTTGATTCAGCATAGTGGCGGAAAACATACTTCATCTTTAATTTATCATTGGTCTTGTACTAATGATTGCACAGTAAAAAAATCTGAAAATCAAACTCAAAGCTGACTTAAACAGCGAAGACGGGAACTATTTCACATAATTAAGTTTGTTTCCAATCAATTTTATATGCAACGTAAACATTAAAAAATGTAAAACTTATTTTTCTGTCTATCAACATTATCATACGTAATCACTACTTGAGATTTACATGTTTAGTACGTAATTTTCACACGTCTAACTACACATAGAAAAACGTAGCTTGTTTAATACAACAAAACAGCGAATTTTATGTTTGTATAATTTTCATTCCAAGCTGCAATATGATCGTTTTTAACCACATAATGGCATTAATAATATCTGTTTAATTTGAGTTGAAATTATGGTCAAATTTGAAGAAAACATTTTTACAATATTCCATTATTTATTAATTTCAATAAAATCCATTTTTTAATAATTTAAGTTGAATATAATATAGAGTTGTAAGTCAGAAAATTAAAAGAAACGCAAAGCTAAATACTTATTTTTTCAACAGCAATATTTATTGATTTTTTATAGCCCCGCAACTCAACGAACGTACCGGAACTTGCCCAAACGTAGGTCGGCTGAGGAATAGGTAGGATTGTTAGTCCAACGGTGGATGTTAGGCGCCGTATTTACTGCGAACTCCACAAGTGTCACGGGGGAGAAGAGTATTTGTTAAAAAATAATGGAAAATGGAGTAATATTCGCGCGCGATTTAGTTTGTTCCGAACTTAAGAAGCTTAGAAGCACCATAAAATTCATGGACTTCCGGAATGATTATTCCAATAATATTCAATGTGAAAGTACCGGACATATTTAATACACAGTTCTTATTTATTGAAACTGAAGTCACAGGTGCTGAACGTAGACTAAAAGAAAACAGTTAGATGCTACCGAAGAACGAACAGAGGTTTTCAACAACTATACTAAATGAAACTGTTTTTGAACAGTTGAAACGGGTGATGATTTATGCTAACCGTTTGATTGATTTTGAGTACATATTGAAATCATCCCTGGAAGGTTTTTAACCCAGAGAGCTTTAATAGTTTCTTATGGTCGAAGCAGAGATTTCAAACCGGAATACACAATGTTGTTTTCAATTCAACAATTTCTAGCAATATATTTAACAAGTAATAATTGTGTAATCTTTGCAAAGCCGTTGAGCGTGGCCGGCGCCATTCTCCATCTTACTTTGCCACTAGAATCGCAGATACTGCTAAATACTGACAGTGTCGGACTGCGAGCGTCGGACTGTATTTTGAACTGCCGTAATACAATATCTTGGCGCAATTGAGTGCACGAATTCTATTTAATGATGATTTCGTCCGTTTTTTCCTTCTACACATTCTTAATCATTCTTGCGCGTACCAAGATCGCAAACGTGTATTTCATCATGATACATATATAACCACAAGAACACTCCGGTCACGATATGGTATGGACCAGGTTGCTGTCGTCTCGATGCTCGAAAGGACGTATAGTTAAGTGATTGCAGACTAACCAAACTTTCCGAAAGCACCAGACGAGAAACATGAGAATCACACCCGGGATCCAGACCTGCGGGCGTACTTGCAGCAAGATCGAGTGATCCAGCACTGAATTCTCGGAGAACAAAATAAAACGTAGGAAAGAAACAATTAAGAAGAAAATCTACAACCGTACAAAATACGATGTGTACACAAACGATTCTTTTTTTGGCCAGCTCAATGTTGTAGAACCGGTTTCATTAGTTCACTATTGATGACCGACCGGCACTAAGCACGAGGAATTTGTGTGAGGAATGAGTTAAATGCGATACCAGTCCAGAAACAGCAGAAGGTATAAGGAAAAATGAATACTGTACGAATACAATTTACTCCAATATTTTCTCCTGCTTTCAGTTCAGACTTTATACAACTTTTGACTTTGATGATCGCTTGGAATTCGATTCTGTTGCGAACAACTTCGCTGACTTTGTATACAAAATCGATCAGTAACAGGATTGTGTTTTGTGGAATATCCAAAGACGCACTTCTAGAAAAATTTGAATTTTTTAAATTTTCAATATAAGTGGTCCCCTGTCAACATTAACTTAGCAAAGGAAATGCGAGTGACCTATGCCTAACAGAGGGTAAACTTCAACACCAGACTAAAGATAAAATATTGCTTTCCGTTTAACTTTTAGTGAGCACTGTATTCTCCAGAATTCCTGTGCAAAGTGAATGGTGACAGGTGCTCTTTTTGGCACTTACCCCAAAACGCGAGATTTTATGAAAACAGATCTTGAATTACTGATCAAAAGTGTAGAATTACGTATTCACAGTGTTCATGCTCGGTGGGTTGTTACATGTGATTATCTCTTATCTCGAGATTTACTGATTCCGATCGATAAGACAAGCGTATAAAAGAAAAGAGCTATATACCAGAATTTGAGGAGCCATGGAAAGGTAATAAAAAAGGGTTTTAGTCGATTCGAAAAACATCAAAGTAATCTTCAGTTGTTGCGATTCGTTATGTAATTTTTCAAATTTCAATAATTTCTACACTGTCACATAATCTCTGACTTGTAACTAATACCGTGTACAGTACAGAAAATAACGAGTTTAATAAATCCGTAACACAATTTTATTTGCCCGTTTCGTCCGGAGTATAACGTTTTCTTGATCTTAAATGTACACATGTGGTCGATTTACTTCACGAATAGTCTGAGTGAAATTGAGGGCACTGGGCTCGTTCAAAAATGGCTTCTCTCACCCGTTTACAGTAACAGTTCCTTATACCTTTTCCGCGTTGAACAATGTTATAAATTATGGTATTAAACACACATGTTTCGCAGCATAAATTTACTCACGACAAGGATGATCAAGCGACGACGACAACCAAGGCGCGTTTTTTCTCGTTTTCGCACGATATCGACCCAGCAAAGACGACGGGCGCGTTGTTTGTCTTTTCGTGGAATTGCAAAAACTTGATCTGAAACGGAGAAGACCTTTAATGACACAGCAAAGAGGCGAGTCGATCGATCTAGCTGCGTTGTACCATAAGCCCTTAACTTCTACAGTATTGTGGCTCACAACTAGGGGCGATTGAACAAGAGGGGAATAAGGATCGGTAAATTCTTCTAATCAAACATGATCAGTGTGATGATATAAGTAAATGATTTAACCTCATTATTAATTGATTTGAGATTATTTTTTTCTGATCGTACATGATGAGTGAATGCGTCGTGGTATGAAAATCCGGATGAATTATAAACGGTCATCCTAGTAGGTGTAATCGTCGTATGGAAGATACTACTTCAACAGACGACCGACGTTGTCAGATCAGCGAACCATGCAGCATTCCTATCCTATCCGCGTCTTCTCTTTGTTTAGTTCATTCGCGAATGTGGAATGCACCTTCTTTATCTTGGGGCCAACCAACGAGATCCATCCATCCATCTAGACCAGACCAAAATACTGCATGGTGGCGAGAGGAGGGTGTGTTGGTCAGACTCAGACAGCTAAACATACCATGACTACCAAACCATGCTTCAGAGCACGATTGCGTGTTTGCTTTTGTGGCATTAATTCGTCGTCTGTTCCGTTGCGATCCACTTCAGTTCCTTGCCCTTCCACATTCTGAATTGTCGTGTGAGATCGTAGAGCAGACACAAAAAATATACACTTCGTAAGTTCGTAAGCAACGTAAACACGCTTCTGTAGAGTGCTGTGGAACTTTCGAAAATGATGAGATTAGATAATATTAATTCTAGGAAGGATACAAAATTAGTAACTTTGCAAACTTTACGAAATAGAAATGAACTGCTCTAGTAAATAAGGCCGCAGTGTCAAATTAGTAATTAAATTTTCATGTTTGCTTATTTCAAATGCATATTTTGAGAAAAACCGTTGAAATAAATATATTTAAAAAATTTAATGCATACTGTTGTAGAACGACAACTATTCTATTGCAACAGTCCGCCCTCACATTACGAGCTGATCAATAATTTCCCACTCTATATAATAATCTTGACACTCAATTGAACACCCAAAACTGAGCTGTGCGGTCCCAAGGCACTTCGTTTATAAGGATAAGTATTTCGCCCATAAATTCAATGGTAGAAGAATATATCCTTATCCCATGACAACTGCAAGATCTTTGTATTAACACTCTCTCTCTCTCTCTCTCTCTCTCTCTCTTCCAATTCAGTTCCTATTAGAAGTTTTCTATAAATACAAATATTTTTTCAAATGATGATATAACATCTTACATTACACAAAATTCAACAAATAATTGCTGAAAACATGTAATTTTAAATTTAATTTTGAAATTTACTTGACGAAACAGGGATTTGAACAGAATATGTAATGATCCATGAATACCTTTCAGGTTATCGACAATTCAAAAAGTGTTAGAAGATATTCACCTTACAAATTCCGAGTCAGTCGATCAAGGAACTACAATTTACATTTTTTTATTGCAATACTTCGAATTTACCATGTCGGGTTATCAACTATTTTTGAACTTACGTTATGTTTCCTGCTGAAGCTAACGACACTTTTTAATAAAAATTACCAAAACAGTGGTAATTTGATCAGTTGATCAGCAGTTTTGATAAAAAAAAAACGTGCTTAATCCACCTAGCAGTGAGGTGATACCATTTTTATCATTCCGCATGTGTTTTTTGCATGAATATTCATCAGTGTTTCAGTTGTCATAACATTATTTTAATGACCGTCGTTTTAAGCGGCAATTTGAGATTTTAATGCCTCATTACTCTGTAATGTCGAAACTGAAAATCGGATCGAATTTGAATCTAAAAGTGTGATAATCGATTGAACATTCCATGATATGTCGAAGTAAGTTCCACTTTAGAGTTTACGATTATTGAAGGTACTTCCAGAGCATAACCCAAACCGATTCTTATGGCCATATGACGAATAAATTGCAATAGTTTTGAGCCCAACTTCAAAGCTTTTCGGGATTGTCATCTTCTATATCGGTTTGAATTTTAATAACTCATCATCCTGTAATTCCAGAATCGGAAGTCAGAATCTGATAAAATTAATTAATTTTGCCTTTGTCGATCTGGCTTTTTTAGAGAAAACGATTGAGCTTTGAGAAACGATTCGATACTGGAACCGGAATTCGAAAATCGTTGTAGCCGAAGTCAAATAAAGTCACCTGAGTAGCTGTGTAGATTACATTTGTTTCAAAATATTCCAGTTCCGGAACCAGAGGTTGGAACCAAACATAATTCAAGAACCTTGTTTGGGAGCATACGACATTTCATATGAATATGAGTTTGTAGAAAACGGTTGAGTCATCTCGGAAAAAAATTGAGTGAAATTATTTGTCACACACGCATTTGCTGATCTCGACGAACTGATTCGAATGGTATATAGCTGTTATGTTCTTCCAGCATTTATTGCTGGAAGTAATTTAAAACAATATAATTATGGAATTGCTTTCAACTCGAAAATTCTGCCATTATCTGGTTTACGAACGACTATGTTCCCAAAAACGAACCGTGCTAAAATCGGTCCGAGGCAAAATGTTATGCAAAAGGATGCTGTACTCAGTCTTTTTGCTACTTAGAAAGAATTGTATGTATCAGTATAAAAAATCGTGTTTCACGTTGCTTTCAAGCATTGCTTTATCATACAGTGCTAAAAACTCCTACTACTGGAATAGATGGAAAACTCGCTTACACGAAAATATCGATATCTCCGTTAAAATGGACGGTTTTTAACAATCTATGGCTTGTTGGATTGCTTTTACCGTGCGAAATCTAAGTTTGGAAATATATTCTGTTTTCAAGGTCAAATGTGACAGATACTGTGGAAAAATTTTGACATAAAACTTCGTATAATTCAAAAAGTAAACATCCGATCTCAAAACCATCCAATAGCGTTCAGGGTGACGGGAAGACCTTTCATTTGCGACTAGTTTGATCAAAATCGATCCAGCCATCTCTGAGATCTCGACCTCTTAGTTGACAACACACATACACACACACACACACACACACACACACACACACACACACACACATACACTTGCCTCGGAAAATTTGTCTAATGTTTGAGCGAATTCTATACCTATTTATATATATATATATATATATATATATATATATATATATATATATATATATATATATATATATATATATATATATATATATATATATATATATATATATATATATATATATATATATATATATATATATATATATATAAAAGGTAAAACAGTGTCAATCCACCTAGTGGTGCAATCATAGCTGCCTGATTATCGTTTGCATGAGGAATTGATGTTTTTTCACATTCTGATTTTTTTTAAACTACTATACCGAAAACGGGAAAGCAGGACCGAATTGAGTGGAGTGAGTTCGATTGGCCATCGACTAAAAAAATCTACTTATTTGAATAGTTTTCAGACCAGTTCACCAGATCACTTACATGTCGTTTAGAATTCATTTGGAATCAAGGCTCGGTATCTTTGACAAACGATTGATCCGTTACCTTTGGAGCTCCCAAAATCGAACCACGGTGATTTTTGGCTCTCGACTAACAAGTTTAGTAAACTAGAAGAACTTATTGATTAATTCTAAGATAATAGCTCCTCTGTAAATTTTCCAGTATACCAAAAATTGAAATTTTTAACACACATCACTCTGTAATTTCGGTTCCTAAAGTCGGAATCGGATAGCATTTCTTCGAGGTCGTAGAAGCTAGCATTTGAATATCCGTTCAGCGATCTCTAAGACCATCAAGTGACATTTTAATCGTTCATATATTAATAAGTAACTCTGAAATCGAAAGTCGAATCCAGATGCAAATGAATTTTTTTTTCAAATGGGACCCTTAGACCATTCATTTCAGTTAAAGTTTATCATATTTTAACATGAAATCTTCAAAAATATTCACGATTCCATAATGAAAATTCTCTATATTTGAAGTAAAAACTCTTCTATTGAAATCCATATTGGTCGGAATGTGCGTTATTTGCGGAATGTTTTTCACTTCACTCTCGTAGCTTCAGTTTTTCCCTTCACACTTCAATTATTGAGCTCGGTAAAGTAAAATGCCGAGACAGACTCTTTTAGTAGATTTACTGATTTTTCGGCAAAGAGCATCTTTTTGTCGAGATTCGAAATAATCTTGTGTTGATTAGTGATTGAAAATTATCCCAAAATCAGTAAATGCGTTTGCCGAAATATGTGTTAGCTCTCGTGAAAATTCGGCTAGACAACTGTCATTTACGTTTTACATTTTCACTTGGCACTACGCAGTTATTTTCTAACGAAGAATTTCAGAGAAATTTTTCGGTGGTCATTAGAAAAAATGGGGTTAGTCCGAAAGAAAGACGTGAGAATCTACGATCTATCCAATGAGTATAATAACTACAAATTATTGTTGATTATTTATAGAAAGCTCCATACGGATCCTGCTTTCACTGTCGAGAAGTCATTATAGGATATTTTAAAGAAACTCAACGACATATCAACACATATATTCGACAATCGGTGTTTAATTTGAATTGCTAATTTTACAACTGCAAGTACTCGAAACATAAATATTGTGGTGTATATTTTTTGTATGTTACGAAAATAAAATGGAATTTTGATCCTCAACTGCATATTTATAATTAAAAAGAAACGAATTCTTTGTTTACTTTCAATTGCTGAAGGCTACGTAATTCATAAATTTCTCTTTTGCCGAACACTGCCGAACAGACAGTACACTTTTTACTGGCGATCTCGCTAATAACTAACGTTTGTCAAATTTGAGATTACTAAGAGTCTCAGCAATTTTATTTTTTTCCGATTAGATTACCGAGTACTCGGTGGTGCGACTCTCGGCAATTATTTTGCCGAGGTTCAGCGAAAAAAAATGTATGATATCTATTTGAACCCTCCAAATCATGTGATATCAGGTACGAACATTGAAACGATTGCGCTATTGAAACTATTTCACATGATACTGAGAAATGTTTAGTAATTTTGCAGTTATTTATATTTATCAATTCACCGACTGATGGAGATAGTTCCGATCAGAATGTGAGTGTTGAAAATTACAAATAGACTTTTCAAGTGACGATGCGAAGAACGCAAAATTTATCGAAACTGTACCTAAAATTATTTCAATTTGAGGAACTTGTCAGTTGAATACCGACTTTGGCTATATCCGTTCCCAGTTCACACTTTCGGAAGTACGGGTGATAATGGTCAAAATTTAAAACGGAACTTACATCAACGATGGCTTAATCGATCTTTATAAACATAGATTCAAATAAATAATCTTATAGCACCATAGTTGTTTCCGTATTTGTATCAATTCTCGTATCAAAACTCGGCCATAGGACGATGAGTGTTAAAAATCTTAAACCTTCGTTTCTAATGACGATCGTAATTTTTTAAAAACTGTTACAATACATAGATTTTGTTAGTTGATGTCCATAGAAACTTCTTTGTATGCCTTTCCCAGGATCTAGTTTCATAAATATCGAAAGTAGTGGTCAAATTTCTGGAATAGAATTCAAACCAATCTATTATAATAACGATTATGAGAAACGCACCATTACAGGTTTTTATACTCATATTATTCTGTAACTCCGGAACCTGAAATCATTATTTTTTATGAGACCGTAAGTATTTTCAATTGAAGTTAATGAAAATCGGTTTTGCCATTTGCGAGAAAAGTATGTGATATTTTAGAACAAACACACATGGTATATGACACTCGGTCCTCTACCCGATCAGATGCACATAACAAAATCATAACACAAATATATCAACAGTGGATATGTATAACAACTTGTGTTATTTTGAGATATTTAACAAATGAAAACAGTTGAAGGTAAAATTTATGGTAACAGTATAATAACAAAATCAGCTATGATATTTTATTTTCATTTGCAAGACTCATGAAAAAGTTCATTAATTGAAAAAAAAAGTTTTTCTGTTGTTTTATATCGAAATATAATGATCAGAATTTCAAAAAACTTAAACAAGAAACCAGATCACTAAATAAATTATTCATTTATTTAAAAAAAATCATTCAACAATTTTGGATTGAAACGATGCTAAAAGTTTGCTCTGATATAGTTTTTCTGTGTTAAATATGCTATTTAATTTATTACAACTATTGTTATAACTTTCTGCTTTCGGACTTCTGTAGTTATATCAAATTCAATAATAATTGTGATACGAACGTTTCAAAATCTGTTACGATTTTGTTTCCGCCAGAGTCTTTTTTGTTATGATTTTTGTTATTTTAACAGCTTGCCAGCCAAAAATATTTCAAGATTTGTTACAAAATATTTCTGAAATAAATTACTCCAGTTGTTATAATTCTGTTATTATCATCTGATCGGGTAGGCCACGGTTCAAAAGTCGGCTTAACAGTCATTGCGTAGCTTCTCTATATGAGAACGGTAAAACGGATTTTTTGAAAAAATCTTTTGTTTCTATTTTAAATATGAGACTTTTATACATAGAAATACATATATTGTAAAATGTTTGCACGTGATTTTATAGTCGAAAAAAGAGTTGAATTAAAAGTGTAGTTACTATTTTTATTCGAAATTTTAATCGCGCGTCAAAAATCAGTGAAGTAACTCCGTCTTTACGCCAGACATGAGATATTCGAGAATAAGCAGAATATTTATTGTGAATTATCTGAATCTGATTCAAAATTTATCACATGCAGATACACACAATATACAAAAAATATGTGAAGCATCAAGCATTAAAAGTATTGACAACTTAAACCGGAACGCCATTTATATGTGCCATTTAAGAAAAAAAGATTTAGCAACACGAACGATTATAATATCACAATGAATATCTGCACTTACGTAAATAACCAAATTGGTTATCGAAACAAATCACACACGGTATTTCAAGGAATACTAACGAAACTGATACATTTATTCATCAGAGGAGTCTTCGTAATGTATGACCGACGACGTATGACATTGTATGTCTCTCTACTGGGTAACATCTTGGAGATTGTGTATCTATCGAGCGGTATACGCAAATCTACGAAGCACAGAAAGAAATATAAATTTCTAATTTTCAATCATGTATAAATAAATCAAATGCGTAACCATTTCAAATACACATCTACTTATTTATGAGTCAAAGAAGCATCTAAAAGAACCGATTGTATTTACAACAATCGCAGTGCATTGTAGAGCAGGCTGTACTGTTTTGTCAAACCAAAGCCAAATCGCATCTTCTTAATCGAGACACAGCGGCTGAGAATACAGCGATTTTTCATTTACTTAACATGCGTTAGTACGTATAGTTGTATAAGTAAACGATAGATTCGTGTTTAAGACGACGCGAATTCACGAATGAGGACAGTTCAGTCTGAATTGTTCAGGTCAAACAATCAAAATTCAGTCCAAAGATTCGTTCGTCGAGGACTAAAAAGGAGATGCAAACGAGTATTGGGGAATCGACATGTGTTAACGAAACAAGAACCAAAAGCATGATAATAAAAATGTGTTAAAAATAAATCAGAGTGCTTGACGACGGCGACTATTATTTCAAATGTTGACATAGTATTGCACTGTTTTTATTTCGGTGTTGTTGTTATTGTTATACAGTCGTTGTTTGTTATACTCTTCTGATTATATACCCAAACAAACGAAAACAAGTTGTGTGAATTTATATACTGAATCAAGTGGATAGGTGAGAGAGAATTCGCTTGATATATACAGTAAGGCGAGCTACGTGCTATACTAATACATATAGATGCGAATAATTTTATAAGTTTCAGGAAAGGATTAATCGTGACTATCTCTAAAGCGACTACCAATAAAAAGGCGCCCTTTTTTACAGGCTTTTTGAGAATTTTTCGATAAAGATCCTATCCTTTTGTAGATCATCACTTTCCTTACATCCGTTCTGCACTAAGTATGTTTCCTACAAAAAATAGGTCATTCTTGTCATTTGACAAATTATTTTTAAATGTAGGATTACGTCTTTTGAAAAAAATATTTTACTGCCATTTTATTGATTAGTAAGAACATTAGATTATTAATTTAGGAGTTAAGTTATATTTAAAACTCTTATGTTTATGTTTTGCTCAGTGAAGTTCATTGATAAAAACAACACATTAGCAATTTGAAAATTACCTTTCATATCTTATCATACAAGTCACATTCTTATCTTAAACCCTATAAAACTTTTTCACAACAAGTGTTTTTTCGGTTTCCCCAACCGTCACCCAACCATAAACGCACCGAGTATGACAAACTGAAATTAAATAGCTTAATACAAGATTAGCAAGCATATCTAGGTAGACACGGCATGTCACCTTTTACGCGGTCAGTCAGAAATTGATTCCTGATCCACACACACACACACACACACACGCGCGCGCGCGCGCACACGCACACACACACACACACACACACACACACACACACACACACACACACACACACACACACACACACACACACACACACACACACACACACACACACACACACACACACACACACACATCCAGAACGTTTTTCTGGACTGAATGACAAATAACCACAAGGCTAAAACCTCTTTGATTGAGACAAAAATACTAGTTTTTTTTTTAATTTTTATCAAAATCATATTCCATATATTGATACCCGCGTCGCCAAATTGAGGAGCACTGGAAAACCTTAATAAAAAAGTAAAAGTAATAAAATATATTGTTTTCGACACTCGTTCCTATTTTTCCTAAATATAAACATTTTTTTGCAAAATTGCTCACATCAAAATTATGCTAAAAGAATAAAATGTGTTAAAAAATAAGTATAGAATTAGTCAATTGAATTAATATGATCGTAGGTGTTTCGATTGGGATGAATGTGTGTTCTGTGAGATCAGATGAGATTCATCTTTGGTGAAAACTAGCTAAATTCACTTATAAGTCAAATAACATCTGTTTAATTACTCCGAAAATGTTTTTTAATCAAATTTCATAGGTAGTGATCGTTTTCAAAAATAAATTTAAAAATTTTGAAAAGACTTTTCTGTTTCTAACAATCGATAAATTTGTGTTTTGCATAATTAATAATTGAGTACGAAATTTCACCAAGAAACAACATAGCGTAGTTCGATTTTATGATTGCTTTTTCCAAAGTCGTGGCTATTTTCAAAACTTTTCTACTCATAGACGTCGATGCACAAGAAAAAAATTATTGTGACAATTTCCATGATAACGAATATATATTGAAATCGGAGCTGTTATACAATAAACTTTATCAATGTGAATCTTAAGGATATTTGAATAGAATATATTTTTCCTGCAGATGATCGCAGACGAGTAATTTAACAACGTATTAAGACTCTTTTGAAGTGTTTTATAGTAGTTTTATATGGAAGTGTTCTCATCTTCTGAAATAATATGGCCATAGTATTTTCGAGAAAGTTGTGTAGTTTTGAATGATGAACAACTTTTTATAATATGAAAAACTCATAAAAATTTATAATATAGTTTTCCTAAAAAAATTGGTTTTTAGGAAACCCCTTTCAAAAAATACTTTATATCATTCTACTTAAGTTATGGGAGTAGTACATTTTGCAAATTTGTTTGAAAGGACTTTCTGCACAACATTGTCAAAGTCACTTAGCCTTTATGCTGATCCTGAAATAAAATGATGTTTTAATCTCACATTTAGGAAGATTAAACACATCATTATGAGAAACTTTGTTGAAGATACTGTTCCTCGAAAACCACATTTTACAGGTAAAAGTAATGTAATTTTACAATTTTGTATAGAAAATGTATAGATAGTACGAAATAAAGTCCTCTCTGAACTTTGTGCACAATATAAAAAAACATAGGTTACCATTTCAATTTCTCGCTGAATTTTGCTTCCAAGCATATTTGGAGAGATTTGATCATGCTTCGTTCTAAATCCTCTCTAATGGAATAGGTCGCACAAAAATATCGATATATCCGTTAGAAGGCGGATTCTACCAATTTTTAGCTTGTTGGATAAGTGAAACCAAGTATCTAAACATATTTTGTTTACAAGGTCAACTGATATTGTCTAAAAAAAATTAAACTGTGCCAAACAAAAGAGGAAACACCATTTAAGCTAGTATGATCAAAATCAGCTCAGCCATCTCTGAGATCTTTACCTTTTTGATCTGTACAGACAGAAACCCAAATCCGAGATGGAACAAACATCGATTCTTCTAATATGTCATTTTTACAAACTTAGGTTTAAATGAAAACTGATTCAGTCCATCATTAATTGAGCACATCTCTTGCTTATGAGCGCTGTAAAAGAAAGATTTGGGAATCCTGAACACACAAATTAAAGTAGATATGATGTAACTTTCGGAATCAAAATCGTCCAACTTCTCTTGTCAAAGGTTATCAAATCATTCAAAACTCTCTTCCACTCTATGAGTAACAAATTTTGAGTATGAACCCATCAGAAACTGGTTTTCGGAACAAAGTTTTCGAGATCTCAGAGATGAATTGACCGTCGTTAACCGCACTACTTTGAAATGGAAGATCTGTCTAGTATGAAGTCAGAGCGATATTTGATTTCTTCAGAATACTGATGTGAACATGTTTTTATATCGAGAATTCCGTTTTTTGACAATCCTCTTTTTTACATTTGGTCGGCGTTCAGATTTACTTATCCAACCAGGAAAAGATTGTCAGAATTCATGAATCACGAACAAGAATATTTTTTGCCATAACTCATAGTAGCGTATTTGTTCGCTGCTTTTATACATCAAGTTAGTATACTTTTACTTCTAGTGGTTTGATAATTTTAGAAAACTTCTTTTATAATTTTCTAGCGAAAATTAAATTTCATGTACATTTGTTTTATTTATGTTCATATGTTTTTGACTTTCTCTATAGAAAGGATACAGAATCGCTTAAAAACTCGACTTCGGAGACCCCTAGTTCGACTTAGTTCGACGGAATACGAAAAAGAAATTTCAATCAAAAAAACCGCGTAATTTTCTCGGAAATTGCAACAACAAGCTAACAAGGTATGAGTAACGTAACCGACAAGACGCGCTTTATCTCAATGAAAATGGAAAATTCTGTATAAAATGTTCAAAACGACGTATGTAACAATGAGATATTCTCTTTCTTTACTTTCTCTTTTGATTATTACGGCACTCTTAGCAATCCTTCTCTCCAATCATTTACCGATAATAATAACTAAAGCTGTCATCTTTTAATCTGCTCTGGAAAAATTACCGAAAAAAGCAGGAATATTTCGCAATAATCGAAAGAGAAAGTAAACAAAGAGAATCTCTCATTGTTACATACGTCGTTTTGAACATTTTATACATAATTGAAATATTTTGCCAAGAGATCAGTTGATCAGTGAATTTCCAATCACATCGATCAATATCGGTACTTATCTTCCATCACACAATGGGTAGTGATTTTGAGCTAAAATGATTCTTGATTTATGTAAGTTCAATCATTGGATGATTCGATAAGCTTTGATGTTGGTGGAGGAAAATCACATATGATCAAGATAAGACATGACATGATCTACGTCTGAAATCGTTGATCTCCCGCCCTTTATCAAATGGAGTACAATCGAATAAACTGCATCAGAATCAGATAAGAGAAATTCTTATGATATACTATTATCAATGCTAGAAAATCAAATTACTGAAAAAATCGTCAGTGCATAACTTAAGTTAAACCGTTTGATGGCATCTTTTTCCTTTTTACTCATATTAGGCAAAATTTATTAATTTCGTTAATTTACTCGCTCCTCCGTGCACTTTTGTTGATCACAACATAAAAGATTTCCTGCATCATTCATTTCAGAATTTACAAGAAGAAGCTTTTACATCAACAAGTACACGTTTTCCTATAGAATGTAAACGTTGTGGAGATTTTTTCAGGAAATAGAGCAAAGCAGTAATATAATTAGGTATTAAAAAAATGCGCTCATTAAAAATATTGGACGTCACATTCCAAAAACCTCCCCCCCCTTCTCCCTGTCACAAAAGGTCACGTTTTATGAAACACCCCCTCCCCTTGCGGCGTGACGTCTTTTATGAACAGCCCTCAATAGACATTATAACAGTTTGTTGCAATTGGTTGATTCTTTGGAACGAAAAAAAAGGTATTTCTTCAATTGCAGTTTAGTGATTATTAAACAAGTAAACGCTTATATAATCTTGCTTGGGGAATTTTACTACTAGCTTTCCAAGGATTATTAGGTAAAAATATCATTATACTTAGTTTTAAACCATTCAAATAATCGTTGACTATGATTAAATTGCTTATTGTAAGAATATAACTCAAGCACTTACCAGAATTGAACTATTCTTTTAGTAGTATTTCACATCAAACAATTTGAATAAGATCCTCCATGATAACGCTATCAAACGGCTGCACAAATTTTATCACTATCATGTACATCCAATCGTAAGAACTTCAAATTGATCATCACTGTCTGATTCCGGCTTTGGTATCCTCTTAGCTCGACTACTAGAAACGACAATTTTTTACACCCATACATCTAAACACACTGTGTGGAGTGAAATTATCGTAATTTTTATTTTTATCAATACTTATTCCCATCTGCATATGTGTCAGGGTGCACTTACACCTTTGAAAACACTATAATATAAGTAGTTAGTGCACGTCGTAGAAATTTGATGTAATGTTTCAATTCCAAAATGTACTTCCTCGAATCGTTTCTATATCAGAACTATTAATTGAATACTAGATGCATATGTTGACACTTCGAAGCACTTGTATTGTAAATTATCAATCTAACAAACTCTATCAAAGAAGAAGGTCCAGCGCCACGTTGCTTCGTCTTTCTTGATTAGATCACGGTACATTCGAAAAGTCTACTTCGCTCATACATTCTATAGGCAAAAGCAATGAAATATATTCTGCACGACTAGCAACCCACGCCTGTACCTTGATATAAAAAGCCTAATCAATCCACTTGAACACGTTTGCAGGCCGGTTGTCGGTGAACGACTGAATGCATTGAAGAATTCCATCCTGGGTTACTCTCCTTCTCTTGTGTGGTAATACACACACTATCTTGGGCACATACCTACACAGTACTACGATAGAAAGAATCATTCAATCCTGTTTTGAGAGCAGTTTGAGCAACTAGCTGAGCTGTGTCGCTATGTGTAGTAAATGGATGGGAAGAAAAGTCAACACGTAGAATAACATCATTCCGTGAGTATAATCAACACACACCACAAGTAAATAATCAACAGTCCGCAAAGCCTCATACAAGAATCAAAAATGAAATTCAGCGTAAACGAATGAACACAATAATGCTGGTCAACTATACTCAGTAAGCAAAATGTTGGGGCTTCAGAACAATGTTACATTGCATAACAGTAACATACAGTTACTTTTCTGTAACAAACATTGTTTTCTGATATTAAAACACTACATGTGATCTCAACGGCAGAAAACTTTTTCTCATAACTAACTACAGTTCAGCAAAAGTACTCTACTGATAAACTATATTTTACACTTGCTTTCTAAGAATTTTCATAATTCAATGGCATAGAAATAAAAAGTTCACAAAAAAATTTGATTCGGCTATGCAATCAATTACCATCATGTACATTGTGATAATAACCCATATAAAAAAAGAATTTATGATAAAATTCCACATACCGATGCTTACGCCTAATTCGAAGATTCTTAACACAAGACGATCCGACCAAATGATGAACTTAAACTTCAAGATGATGCTTTTAATACGGTCTTCATTGAGTCCAAATTAGCTCTTCTTCAATTCTTCTATATGCCTTCACACCGAATCTAAAACGATCGATTATCAGATTTTTCTTGTTGGTTGTTTACGTTCGGCATCGATCAATTTCTAGATTTTTTTTTCTCAGCCACGCTTCTTCGACGCACTATTCTTATTTAAAGTGGTAGTTCATTGTTATTTTTCTGGTGAAAAATATTAGAGAAACGAAAGAACCGTATAAAAGCATGTAGAAAATCTCAAGTGGCTATTATTGTTATTCTACAAAAAGACCATCTCGATATTTGCCTTTCTACCTGGACCAAAATCTACCATTCAAACTTGATCTCGGTTTGTTCAAACACCGTAGCGATGAGAAGACATGGAGAGCTCGGGTATAAACCAACCGCCGAAGGTTTTCGGAAAATAGGATTTATTACTAGATATAAAACAATAAAAACAAGAGAATGATAAGACAAAGGCTCAAGTGTGAAAGGAATACAGGGGGTGATTTAAATTCTTCGGGTCAAACGCCATAAGTGTGAGACCAGCCATCTTTTAAACAGGATTGAAAAGTCCGCACCACTGAAGCAGTTATACAAAAACATGTTTCAATCCTTCCTTCTCTCTACGTGTAACATTGTATTCCATTTATTTGTATCTAATGCGGTTATAATAATTGAACGAAAATACAGAGCATCACTAAAAATCTAAATATCGTCAAACAAAAATAACTTCAACTATAAGTAGATTAGTAGAAAATCAAAAGCTTGCGATGAAGAATGAATGTGTGTTTATGCATCATTTGGTTGCGTGTTTTTGTGACTACAATCTTCGTGTCATTGAACTTTTTAGCGGTCCTTACGCGATCATTAAAAGTGTCATTACAAAAAAAATATATTGTCATTTTTAATGAACGTGTAAGGGTAGAAATGATGAATTCTCCACACACATTTAGAATGACATTACTTAGTAATCATTAAAAATGACAATAATAATTCTCGTCCAAGGGCCGCTGATCTGTTAGGACTATTGTACCAATAGTTATCTCATTAGTTGAGTCGCCATGCTATGTTGCGGATAATTCGGCTTCTAGTCAGCGAATTGTTATAAAATAGAGTGCAATATTTTCGCTTTGGTTCTAAGAAGCAATCCCGTATTACTTTTATCGTTTTTCTTGGTGTTGATTTATTTTATTTCGGTATGCCATCTTACCAGGGATGCGTAGCTTACTTTCGGGACTACACCATCTTTGTTATAGCTGATAAGACACCACGTTTCATCTTCAACCACAGCGGGTCAGACGCTGTTTTGAGCCGCCCCTAACATGGGGAACAGATGCTCATTTTTCCCTTCCGTGTCGGTATACGACCATAGCTCCCACCGGGGTTGGTTACCCGTTCATGACTCTCACCAAAACCAACGCCGCTGGGAGGAAGGGATGGGAATTTTGTATAAGAGGTTAATGACCGCATAGTACCAGTGGCGTATCTCGGGGGGACGAAGGGGGGTTTCGCCCTCGCGCAACAATTTTAGGGGGGCGCAAAGTAATCCTTGGGACCTTTTTTCTTTTGATCGCCCAAGTCAGCTTCCCGGAGATGGAGTTCAGCTATTTTTTGGTCACTAATCCAACGATGGGGGCGGCAAATCTCTTATTTTGCCTCGGGCGCCAAATTTCCTCGGTGCGCCACTGCATAGTACGGTCTCAAGTTGCACGTTATGCAGCTTTGCCGACCAGAAATACCGCAGAAAAAGAGTACGGGTGTGTAATGTCAGAGACACAACTGGATGTCGTGAATACGAATAAAACTGACACGATTTCTTTATACTATCGAATTCGAATTAATAGCTGATCGATTGTGTGAATTGTGAAACTTTTGACGTCGATTATCTCATTTCGGATTTGCATATTTCATTGGAAGAAACTATCAAGATGCTGTACAGGATTCATTTCAGTCTTTTAGAAGGACCAAATTGTGGAATTCTCTACGATATTTAGCACAGTTCAGAACATTTTTCTCGAACGATCTTCGCACAGCGAAAAGTGCACGAAGCAAATCAAATTATTTCGTATTATCACTAAATTGTTGATTTTTACCTTCGATTTACAGAGAAGTAATCTTAATAGTTCTTTAGATAACATTTAGAGCCATTAGAACCCAAGCGAAAGTAAAGAGTTTTCCGCGTACTTCTCAGATTTTGAGCAAACTTAATTTTTGAGATGTTTGTGGTTATCTCAAACTGTTCAAAATATTATATTGAATTTCTGATCATATTTTTGAAGAACTATTGAAAGAATTATGTTGCTGCCATTAATACAAGTCGAGGTATTCACCTTTAAGTTCTGCCCATTCTTCTAGAAATGGCTAATTTGGAAAAGGCGCCCCATAGTAAAGTAAGTCGTATTCACGACAAAATAGTTGTGCAATACTGCTGTTATAGCTACACTGAAGCTAGAAGCGAATGCTCCCTTTTCATCTTCCTCTAGAGTAAATGGATTGAAACAGAGCCGGTAGATCTCACTCTATCTTAGGATTTTAGTATATGAAATGAGTAGTGAAGTTGGGATCAGGGTCGTTTCGCCGGAAGCCATTTTGCCGAAAGGGTTATTTCACCGAATGACATTTCGCCGAAAGGGTCATTTCGCCGAATCCTGAAATCGTGTTGAAATCGTAATTAGAATTGATTTAAAATAAAGACAAACGAAAGATGAGAGCGCCCGTTTTGTTGACCTACCATTGTACTTCTTGAATAATGATTGATTGTTGTACTCTAGAATAAAGATTAATTCATGAACCTCAGAAAGTAGTTCCCAAGAAAACTTGTTGACTATTAGCTACTAAGCATCAAAGCAATTGCATAGGTGTATCTACCAGGCAAATGTAGGTGGTATTTTCCGTTTATTAAATGAAAATGAAAAATATCAAATGCGGTCTGATAGGATAGAAATATGGTGATCTTGGTGATTGCCAATTACGTTACAATATGCTACCTCAACAAAAAGTTTTATTTCAGATTCGATTTAATGAATTTTTCCTTTCGTTGCGCTTTAATTTCTTATCATTTTCATATACAGACTTTCAATACAGAATTTAGATACCACGATACAGATTTACAGATTTTTCGCACGAAAAATATAAATTTAAATGTGGCAAGGTACACGCTATACAAAATTGAACAAAGCTAGTTGATTGCTTCGTTCGAAAAGCGCTGGTGTTTCCTTCTTCCGTTTTTTCGGTTTTGCATTGTCATTTTGTATGACGGTTTGAAAGTTTTGATACTCATTGCCATATAATTTCGAAACCGGAAGTCGGATGTGGATGAAATTGCGCAGTATCTTTTTAGACAATGAAAGCTTCAATTTGAGCCTAGATTTATGAATATCGGTTTAACGGTTGCTGAGAAATCGAGGTGAGTTTCGTTTTTGGAGCTTAAAAAGCAAAAAAGTAAAGAGCTTCCAAAAATTAAAACTTCATTTTTTGGCCTTCTATAAACAATGTTCATGTCTCGACATCAATCTATTCTAAATAGTTCATGTGATCGGTATGTTTTCTTGTAATAATAATAACAACTTCTCCGAAGATATGAGTTCTCTATCACGCAATGTAGGCAAAATATAACTTCAACCTCACTTCTAGGTGGATTACTAACAATTTTAATTACATCAAAAGGGAATGGGACAATTCGAATCAACAATTCTAATAAAGGCATTTAGGATCCAAAATAAACCTCTGAAGTGCAAACAAAAAACGCGTTTTGGTATACTTGGGGAAAGTCGCTTACACGGAAATGCCGATATTCAGGCACGCGTACAGGGCCGGGGGGTCTAGGGGCTCAGATCCTTCCTCCACGAAAATTTAGAAATTATTAGGGGAGACAGGGGCTAGACCAGATACGATGTTAAACCGGACAGCTTAAATATCTTATAAACCTGTTATTAAGATGGCTTGGGTAAACACCCAGTTTAATAATGTTTTTCTCAATTCCTTTAAGTGTCCGATTTAGCCCTGGTCTTTCCTATATTATGAAAACACCTTCCGAATTTTTTTTCTGGGTACGCGCCTGTCTCCGTTAAAAATGATCGGATTTCAACACGGATTTTATTGGCTTGCTGAATAGTTATTACCATTCTTCGAGGTCTCACAACATATTTTGTTTACAAGGTCAATTGTAACAGATATTCACAAAAAAAAAATTTTTTTTTCGTAAAAGTTTGGATAACTCGGAAAGTAATCATACAATTAGATTTTTTGCGTAACAGTCGCGTAAATACTTTCTAAACGATCTTTCATTTGCAATCAGTTTTGTCAGAATTGGTGCAGCCATCTATGAGAAACACGTGTCTTAATTTTGCACACACAGACATTCCCTCAGTTTGTCGAGCTGAATCGTTTGTTATACGACAATCGGTCCTCCGAGCCTCGGAAAAGTTTTACAAAGTTTATTATTAACTTTAATTAGAGTTCGTTCATTTGAAACTGATAGTTTTTTAATTACTGTGTCACTGACGTGACAAGCCTAGTCTCGCCTGATTATTATAAGGTTATTTTTTTGATTGTGTTAGTATTTTCTATTATTTTCATGTTTTCGATTGGCACATTGTCGCAAAGCTGATTTACCGGTAGCGACACCTGCCAATGAAAAATGGAACCAAGAAAAGGAGGATTCTTTCGGAAATTTTCATATCGGTAGTAGAGATTTGCAACATTTTTATCGTTTATTCAATAGTACAAATAGATATCAGCAATAAAAGTACACTCGGAGTAGAAGAAAATCGATTTCAAAGTGATTACTACTACTTTTTTTAGTGTAAACTGCGATTAAACATGGAAAATCTTCAGAAATGTGTGAAATTGGGTAAGGTTAGGTTTTTTCGGATCAACATTTTTGTAAACAGTAACCAGTGTAATGTTGATTTCTCGAGTACTAGAATGTATAGCGATCGAGTAATTTATTTTGGATACTTTATTTGTTATTTTCAGGCATTTGAAAAATGGTATCAAACCAAGTTTAATGCTCTATTCCGAATAAACGGTAGACTTCGCACAATGAACTAAGATCAATATTACCAATTTAAAGTAAAAACTTTTTCTTCAACTTCTACTATGATTTTTCAAATGGATTTGAGAGTTTTCAAAAGAAATCGTTGAAGAAAGGTGGAGTAATTTGAAATATTCCTACCGAATTGACAGCTCTTGCTTGTATCATCTCTAAACAAGCAGCGCCTCTACATTTCAGTTTTGCGACAATATGCCAATTGTAATTGGTTTTACAGTGACTCCAGATGATAGTTTCGCGGCGTCGTAACAACAACCCACATGCACACACGTCGAGAGCTTCACTGGAAGTCATCGCTAATTTTTCTAATTAAATTTACTGTGAAATTGCTATTATTATCATTGAATCATACTGCCCATACTCGCATATCAGTCCCATATCGATTTTTGCCAATTTTGAGTTAGGTTGAGGAATGAAATCTACCCTCAATATACTCTCAGAAATTGCAATAAAAGTTGAGGGTTTGTTCAGTAAAATGTGAAAAAATATCAATTCATGTCTGTCCCATATGCAAAATTCACGCATGTCAGTCCCATTCAGTGTAAATTTCAATAATTTTATATTTTGAAATTTTGGAATAGCAAAGGTGAATTACCGAGATTTCATGTAATAATACCATGATATAGCATTAGATAGCACAATAAATCAAAAAATTCGGAAATTAAATTTTCTTCGTCTTTTTCTCGACATGCCGATTTTCCATATGGGACTGATATGCAAGTATGGGCAGCATATTGATTGAAACAAACTAATCCACTGAAAAAAATGATCATGTTTTGTAATTTCAAGCAGTAATATTCGTTCTATTAAACCAATTTTTGGCACTATTGCACTAAAAAAAATCGTTGATGGAAAACCAAATTTGGATATTTTCATTTTTTTGTCTCTGCAATAAAATTCCGAGTCAGGATGTTTGCACCATCTGAAATTTATACATCGTGGAAGTCGTCAGAGCTTGATGTAAAGTTGTCCGGAATTTGAATAAAAGTTCGCGCCGTCACTAATACATTCAATTACAACGCCAACGCTCTCACGCAATGCGAAAATGAAAGTATTGATGTAGAACACATCTTTATACCAGTATGGGTATCGTTCCGAAATATGTCGTGCGAAACAAGGTAGCCACATATTCATTAGCACACCTCATGATTTACGATGCAATCCGTAAAACGATGGTAAAGATGAAACTCACCGCTGATCTCAACAAACACACTCACCTATACGGAGCACCGCTGACATCAAGTTATGATGGTATTGATGGTTCTCAGTTTTGATTTCATAGCATCTAACTCTCATTCCTAGTTTTAAAAAGTAAGTACTGAGTTTGGCATCACCGTATCGAGTTACACCGGTGAGTTTATGCTTAAACCACAGAGCTGCCAACGCAACCCAGATTTTCGGTTTTGTTTTTGCTAGTACTCAAAACGAGCACAAGCGAAAAAAAAGTCGAACCGTAGCGTGATGTATACCATAAATGATTGAATTTCATGTCTCGAGCTAAACACAACTGGCTACTGAACCGAATGCGTTTTCCAGCATACGAGAACATGTGTTGAGAATTGGATTGAAATTGCATCGATCCGAACGGCCGCCCATAGCAACTCTGGTGGATAGCGAATACAAGCGAGACAGTGTCATAAGAATCTGATTCAATGTGTTGATGTACAAACACATCAAATCACAACTTAAAAATCGTCTTTCAGTGGGTACTAATATTTGATGTGCACTCAGCGCTCATCTGTTGTTGTTCTCTACACAAATAGTTTCCCAGTTCAGGAATCAGAACAAATTGGCTCAAATGAAACTAGACATTTCGTTCCTTGCAAAACATCACTCGATCGAAACACAAACAAAATTTCACATTAGATTAAAATATTGCGAGTCCAATTATTATTATGACAAATGACCATTATGCCAAATAACAATGTTTCCAAATAATCATTATGTCAAACGGCGTTATGCCAAATGGTCATTGTGAATGTTATACCTACGAAAACCATATCAGTATCTCATCTACGGAGAGGTCTGCCTGGAAATAGATGAAGGAAGTCAGCAGCATCCATCGGAATTCGAATTCAACTCGTCACTCTCCAACACAAACGCCTTCATAAACGATTTTTTGCAGAACTACCTTTATTTTATTATAAAAAACTATAAAAATTACTTCGTAATATTTAGTTCTGTGTCAGAATGTTTTATGTTACTTATCCGTAAAGGTAAATGAAATAAAAATATTGGTATATTGAGAGAAGAAGCTTTGCATATTGGCATATTGTCGCAAAACTGAAATGTAGAGGCGCTGCTTGTTTAGAAATTATACTTTCAGCAAGAGCTGTCAAATCGGTAGGAAAATTTCTAATTTCTCCACCTTTCCAACGATTTTTTTTGAAAACGCTCAAATCCATTTGAAAAATCATAGTAGAAGTTGAAGAAAAAGTTTTTACTTTAAATTGGTAATATTGATCTTAGTTCATTGTGCGAAGTCTACCGTTTATTCGGAATAGAGCATTAAACTTGGTTTGATACCATTTTTCAAATGCCTGAAAATAACAAATAAAGTATCCAAAATAAATAATACTCGATCGCTATACATTCTAGTACTCAAGAAATCAACATTACCCTGGTTTTTGTTTAAAAAAATGTTCATCCGAAAAAACCTAACCTTACCCAATTTCACACATTTCTGAAGATTTTCCATGTTTAATCGTAGTTTACACTAAAAAAAAGTAGTAGTAATCACTTTGAAATCGATTTTCTTCTACTCCGAGTGTACTTTTATTGCTGATATCTATTTGTACTATTGAATAAACGATAAAAATGTTGCAAATCACTACTACCGATATGAAAATTTCCGAAAAAATCCTCCTTTTCTTGGTTCCGTTTTTCATTGGCAGGTGTCGCTACCGGTAAATCAGTTTTGCGACAATGTGCCAATCATGCTTTGTAGTGCAAAAGCTGTCTTTGTCCTTCATTTCAATTTTTAATGAAAAAAATTAAAACAAAAGGCACTCAAAATGAAGCAGAAATCCGGCAGAAGCAGAACCATTAATAACCGCTAGCAAAATTCTCTGCAGGAAACGGTTGTTGCATTGTTGCCAGACTCTTGTCGGAATTCTGTCTAATTTCCGACAAAATTTTCTGACAGACGCTGCCAGGCGTCTGGGGGAAAATCTACCAGGCACGTACAAGCGGGAATGAGCACTTTGTACACTGTTAAATTTAAGTACCCGTATTTAAGTATTTAAGTTAAATCTCGGTTGATTTTCCAGAAGGCCGTAACAGCAAGTGACAGTTTCTCTTTGTTCACTCTCTCTTTCGATTATTGTGATGTGATCTAAAAAAATTTTCTTGGATTTCACAGTTCTGTTTGGAAGTCGAACGTTTCGAGCATCATTCTATGCAAAGAGTTAAGTGATATACGTGTAAACCGCTAATAGAAGAGAAAGTAAACAAATAGAAATTGTCACTTGCTGTTACGGCCTTCTGGAAAATCAACCGAGAAATGAATATTATACCATCCATATCAGACAAAACAGGACAAAACTTAGAGAACTCATTTAATGGGTAAAAGACTCATATTCACATGTGTGTACTGTCCATATGTGTCAAAATATGGAAAATTTTGTACTCATATTTCAATAAAAAGAACTGGGGTAAAAAATACTCAGTGCTGGAAACATGGAAAATGGAAAAAGCAATCACTTATGATTTTATAATATAATATACAACCAGTAGGTGGTTTTCAACCATTTATTAGTGTCAAATTTACGAAAGCTGTACGTTACATTGTTTTACTGCATTTTCACTGTCAATGAACAAAGAACGCAAATTCTGAACGCTCGAACGATTTCTGTATGATTTAATTTTGTAGTCCAGCAAATCTGCAATTTTAAATAAATTTACCGGCATTACAAATTAAACACTAGGACAGGACCAGACAACTGGCTTCTTTTTCCAGAAAAATATTTCTCTTCTTATTCCGGTTGCTCCCTGCTGTAAATAATAAATGCCTCGGGATCACTGTTGCCAGTAGAGATAATTATTCATTCTGAAAACTTTCTCCCCTTATAACATGCAATTATTTATCATTTGAAAACACTTAGACAAATGTTATATCGGTCAAAAATATAGCTCTGGATTCATTTTGATCAGATGTTTGTTTTGAAGAAAACGTTTAGTTGAAACAGCTTAATAAAATTTCTCTAAAACACTCAATTTTGGGTTATTAATTTTTGCAGCTTTGTTAACTAAAGTATTCGACATATTCTATTTGAGAAAATTAATAACATACAGAAGTATCCAAAGATTCGGTGCAATTCTCAACCAACATAATCAATATTCTCGTCCATATCACACTTCGTGATTTCAGGCTTTCTCTTTGTATTATCCAGTGATTGTTAAATGTACTCGTATACTTTCCGCATTTACAGGACTTAAAAACAAATTGAACTTAAATCCTATTGAAATTAATAATTTTGAAAAGATGACCCGAAAAATAAAATATCCAATATCAAGCTACATTGTTACCGACGATACTGACAACACTTTTTCTACCAGCCTGCAGTAATATTGATTTCAACAAGTTGTACTTGCTAATGTCAATTTCAACCAATCACGAGCTGGTCCGAAATTGGTCCTAAAAGTGGATTAACAATTGTCAGGTCCTGTCCTAGATTAAACACTGCGAACAATTAAATGGACGTATCGATAGCGCTGACTCTTTTCCATAGGGAACAATGGTGCTAGGTGATGGATATACAAAAAATCTACGCTTTGACAAAAATAGCGTTATAATCCTGGATGGATTGAGAGTCCAAAACCCATCTAATTTATGGAATTGCTAGCTCAGCTGCTATGCCAATATAAGGCTCCATATTATTCCTAGGTTTCACCCGCCTGCGGGTTAATTTCATCATTATTCGATAAAATCCCTTTTTTTGTAAACTGGAATAATGATCAATGTTTCAAATAAAGTTTAGTTCATTCTTTATTTTCAATTATATCGGCTTACCATCCGAAACTTCATTTAAAGCATGCTGATTATTGCATTCACGAAGATGCAGAAGATTAGATTATTTTTCACTTAGCTTTTATGTGTTTATTCTTTGGATGTGATGTGTTTTGCTATTGAATCGAACTACGTGTGTCAAACATTTCATTTTCTAGTGGAAATGTCTACAGAACAAATGTATGGGCAAAACACTTAATTCGGTCAACTGTGTTTCAATTGAAATATATGTGGAAATTCATATAGAATCTAGAGGTAACGATATATCTTATTGTTTTGATGTGCATTTCAGATAAATGTAGAATGATTTCCACTAAATATCAACAGGTTTTACCCTCATTTTATGAGTTAAGTGTATGTTTGGTCTTACTAGCCAGTTGTCGTATGTTCGAGCCCCGACCTTGAAGGATTCTTAGTGTCAGTAGGATCCATAGTACTAGCAATGCAATGATTCTGTACACTAAGAATCGGGTGCGAAGTCTGTTGAAACAGAAAGGCTAAATTCCTCAAAAGGAATGTAATGCCAAGACTTTGCTTTGTAAGTTTTCATGAATTTCATTTGTTCTAAAAGTAATGATAGTTCAAATGCTCTGCACATGATGCTAGCGTGCAAATTATTTTCAGTGTGACATTCGCACAAACTTTTAACGAATTTCACGCCGATAGTATCTTTTCAACCATTAATGTTTTGAATTTTTATCATTTGATTTGCGGAGCAGCAACGCTGAGATGAATATTCTTATTTCCATTTCCACAATTAGGGCAACAGAGGTATTTTGGCCCACTTTAGGATTGATTTTATTTTGGCCCACTTTATCAAAATATCCACCAAATATTGTAATATCTTTAAAAACCCCTTCCGCAATAGGTAATTTAATGTGATTAGCTTCAAATTGATGCAAAATGAGTTACTCAACATCGATAAAATCCGAGGAAATCGATAAAGTTTGTTAGGTGGGCCAAAATATATGTTACCCTACACTGAGCTAAATTTTCTTTTTCACATTATATGATATTCTAATGATTTTACACTATTAGCATTTCCAATCATAGTTACAAGATTATTTTTACAGGATTTCCATATAACGAATGAAATTTCCAGTCTGAGTCAAATTTATTGGCGCGTCTTATAACCATTACTAGATATCCGCACAACATACATTGGAACAATTTATGAAGCGCATATTATATTCACTTCGAAGTTATTTATATAGGTTCATATATACCATATGACCAGTTTTATAAAATTTATATATATATATATATATATATATATATATATATATATATATATATATATATATATATATATATATATATATATATATATATATATATATATATATATATATATATATATATATATATATAACTTTCAATGGAGGTCATACGAATAGTAGATAACTGCCAACTACTACTTTTCTTTGAGGATTCAAGCTATACTAGTATTCCATTCGGTAAGGGAGCACCTCATGATATTTGCGAAAGAGAAGTGAGACAGATAGAGTAATGAAATGTACCGGATATATATTTCCGTTAACGCATATCCTTGAACGAAGTTGGATGTCAGCAATTTAAAATTAGCATTTAAAATTAGTCTGGAGCAGTTTATGACTATCGAGGACACAACTATTCACGACTTTCATCGGATTTCCATATAAATTATATGGGATATTTTTTTAGCTTTCATTATGATAACGTCCATTTAGATTTGACGTACACATTAAATAAAGATTATAAGTTTCCATATAATATCTATGAATTATATTCTGCATATGATTCATATGACAAATCTAATGAATATAAATAAGATTTTCAGTTCAGTGTAGAATAGTACTCATTTTGTGACAGGTAGAACTGATTCAAAATCTGGGTATTCTTGTACTGATTAATGAGTAATTTCATTTCACCGTGTATGAAATTGTGTGGCGTGTCACTCAATTTTGAGTTGTGTTCAATGAGTGTGTATGATACTTATTATTTAATAATTTCCCGATGCCGTGTACGTTTTGCCAATACACGGTTATAGGTGTGTTATAATTTTGAACTGCTTATCAATATTATTAGAAAACAGCCTTGATAGCTGAGTATTTAAGGATTTACCATCAACCAATTAGTTTGAATGTAGTTAAGGTATGTTGTGTGTTTTTGTGGCATAATTGAAATGTTTATTATTTGTATTCTGCTTCTATTCCAGGAAATGCGGATAGAATAAAGCAGCAATGGAAAATGCGGTATTATTCGGTCATAAAGCTGATAATCACAAAACTCAAAGTGGAGCTGCAGATAAAAGGCTAAAAAATGAGACATTAGAAACAATGGACGGTATTGTTGGTTGTACTGGTGCAGGAGGAAGTAATCGTAGCGGAAAGAGATATCAAAACTCTCGCACCATAGCCAAACGAAAAGATAATAACCAAAAACAATACAATGAGGCTCTCACTATGGGATTAAATTCACAAGAATTAAATAAACAATTGCAGGCAAACCTGCCGGAAGATATGAGAATTTCAAAACTATTGCGAAGACTTTGTCAAGAAAATGACACCAAGCTGTGCCTTGATCTTTGCAATAAACTTGGTATAGTCATCTTAGAACCGTGCAATGCATCGTATATTCGGAAATCATTCGATATTTTGGCAGATGGAATCATTTCTGTTATGGAAAATGGCCCAAGAGATTGTCTTGATGCTGCCGCAGAGGTGTTTGGAATGATGGGTTATGTGGCTAGGCATGACTTCTCATCATATCGGGCATGGATTGTAAAGTACTACAAATATTCGCGAAAAATGAAACGTGCTATGATGAAGGCACTTAAGAAAACAATCACTTTGGATACGAATGGGGATCTGAAGGATTCAGCAGGTCGAACGATTGATTTACTGAAAGATTATTTAGAAACTGCTGAAGCCGATTGTTTTATAGTTATAACCGATGTTATTGTTGAAATTTGTACGAAGTATCCAAAACATTTCAAAGCTAATTTTACCGATATTGTGGACATTGTAGTCGGGTGGCATTTGGAAACAGATCAAACTAACGATGTGAAACAGCATTGCTCTAAGGTAAATCATCTCCAAAATCATACACAAAAACAAAATGCTAGGTTTTACACTTTGTGTGTTTTGTGTACGATATTTTCAATTAAATTGAAAATTAAACTAATGAAAATTATTTTCGCGTGATAGGTGCTACAGTCATTCAAAGTGTTCTGGAATGAAGATTTAGAATTCACACTAAATTTACTAAGCCAGTTTGTCGAAGACATCGGAGTCTGTTGCGAAGAATTAGAAAGTGCAGAAGGCGCAAGTCACATTTCATCTTCTGCTATTTCATTCAGCTCACTTCTAGATGCTTTCAATACAGTTATCAAGTGTTTGCTTCTATCTCCAGAAGGTCTACTGCAGTCAGTTGGTAGGGAAATGATAGATACAAGTTTTCAACTTATTATCAAGGCAAGCACGGTAATAACAAAACAGCACTGTCTGGAAGAAGTGTTGCTACCAATCAACGAATGTATGATTATATTACTGATGTTGGAACCATGTGCTGTTTCCGTTGATAACAGAAGTATATTAATTGTGATTCAGTACGAAATCGATATCGCTGAAACATTAAATCATAATCAGATATGCAGTCTGTTGCTGCTACTACTAAGATATACAGAGTTTAAAGCATCCAACCTGTGCACCGAATTTCTTCACATTGTTTGGAACTTGGAATCCTCGCTCTTGAAACTCCGATACCATCGGAATCGTGAAATTCAGGATGGTTTACTGAAGCTGTATCATCGTATTCTGGCTATAAAGAATGTCAACACATTGCAAAAAGCATATACATATATTTTGGATGATTTGTCTGAAGCGATGAACTTGATCCGGAACAATGATACCGTAACAGAAACGCAACTTATGAAGGCACAGTATGCAATCAATTTTGATTTACTGACGCTGTCCACACTTGCTATGGCTAACAATTCCATTTTGGTTATGTGGACACTGCAGCCGAGCATACTGGTAGTACTGTTGGATAAATTGTGCTTACTTGACTCTGCATTGTGGATAAAATTCCAAAGCCTTCATTTGTCTATCCTCCGAGTTGCTTATCAGCACAGCATAAAAAATAGCAATTTTATTTCATCGAGTGCTCTACTACGGTCTAAAAATTACACCGTCGTAGATTCATTTCATCGTCTTAGTCTAGAACCAACTTCAACGTCAACGGCGAGTCCAACAGCAGAACATTTCAGATTGATTATTGAATTTCTTGAGCAGATTTTATCAAATGAGTCTCCGTTACATCACGTTGAATTATTATTGGACTGGTGCCAGGCAGTAATAGGACAGGCTTCACAGTACTACGATGTGTTACTTGACAACAACAATTTCAACGCAATACTTACGAAAGTTTGTGATATTAGCATGCGATCGAACCAAACTATTACATTAAAATGTGCTGATTGTCTAGATCTGGCTTGTTCATACAAACTTTTGTCTTCAGCAGTCTATCAAAGTATTGCTGAAGTGTGTTGTGTTCATATGTGTTCAACGAGTACTAAAATTCGTGAAATATTCTCATATATTCTGGCCAAATTGCCTCTGCGTTACACTCTGAAACAGGTGAATCGGTTGGAATACAATCATATATACTGTGCTCTATAAAATTTCACTGTGCTTGTAGGTTAGCCAATTCAGCGGAAACAATGAGTATCGAAGTCAGCGAATCTACGAACTCCAAAGTTGGTATGTGGCAACAGAAAAAACTGGCGATATAAGATCACATTATTTTCGAGCATTCATCGACCAGATTTGCTTCAAAAGAGACTTGGAAGATACTGATGATTTTCTCAAAGAGGTTTTCATCAAATCGTGGTTTGTAGACAGAGGAAAAAACCAAAGATATGCTGAAATGGCACTAGCCGATTTACGTTGCTTGATTCCATGGGTTCAATGGGAGGCTGCTCACTTTTGCGTGAATAACAAACTTCGTACACCTATCGGAAAACCACAAGAGACGTTTCTAAAGATTGAATCAATAATCAAAGAAGATGCTCGGGTGCTAGCCCTTAAAGAACAATCCACTGTTAAAAACCTTAGTGCTTCGATGGGCAATCAACGGCGCGCTCGTATCTTACTAGGGTTCTTAGAGGCGTTGGAAAAAGCGATATATAATGCTGCAGAAGGGACAGCATTTGCTATGCCCAATCCGGAAAAACCGGCACGTACATTTTTCCGGGTTAACTCTACTACTTGCGCCGAATGGTTTAATCGTATTCGAACTGCAGTTGATTTAGTCGCGCTGCATTGTATGGAACCAGAAATGGTTATTCGATATTCGGAAGCAGTGCTACGAGAACTTGTTGCAGTTAAAAAAATAAGTGACCCTATCTTCGAACATACGCTTATGTCGTTGGTGTGGGCTTTACTACGTAACTGGGAAAGTGACGCATTATACGGCGTTTATGTATGGGCGAAAAAGATTACCGGCAAAAAATACTTCTGGATCAAAATGGCAGCAGAGGAGGCAGCTGGTCATCGTGAGACAGCAGTCGAAGGTTTTATGACCATACTATCTGATCCGGAATCTATAAACTTAGATCGACATATCCGTGACTTTATTGTTGATCAGATTACATTGTCTTTGATATTTACCACGCGTCTTCCCGAGTTGCATGACTTCCTCATTTCCGAGGAAACTAACGGGATACAGCGAGCGACGATACCACTGATAACGCTCACATCTAAACAGGTAAGCTTTTAACGTTAGAATTCTACAAAATTGTTTCATTTAAATTTTTTTAATTATTAGATATTATTTATTCCTTCATCTGACCTGTTATAGTTTCCACCAATCCAAAAACAATACTACTGTTATACATACATTCTCATATAATATAATAGACCTACATGAAATGGAAAAAAAAACAAACATTTCACCTCCCACTTATTGGTTCATTTTGTTCACAGGTAGTACGTTGATAGTCGTCTTAGTTCCACGATCTAAAAGTTCTAGGTGACACATAATTACAAACTCAAGAGAGAACATTTATAATTTCCCTATAAATGAAACTCTGATTACTTGTTGCTAACATGTCCATACCCAGCAATCGACAACGAACAATATAAGTTATTAGTGTGTAACATTCATACCTACACTGGGGATGCAACCGACGAACATCGCACCAAAAGGAAAGCGCACTTCCTTTTAGTGTCGAATAGACAAAATTTGAATGTGTGCTTGTGGTTAAAGAAGCTGATGTTCTCTTCGCACGAACCCAAGTGACCACTGGCGAGTGCTAGTGAGCGAACACTTCTGTGATTTAATTTTTAAATTAAAGGTAGCGCTGGCCTCGCCCGTGTTGATGGTTCAATGCATAGGGCGCTGGTCCTACAAGCTAATTGTCATATGTTCGAGCCTTGGCCTGGAAGGGTTCTTACTGTCAGTAGGATCGTAGTACTAGCCATGCAATGATTCTTTACGCTATGAATCGGCTGCGAAATCTGTTGAAACAGTAAGGTCAAATTTCACAAAAGGAATGTAATGCCAAGAGTTTGCTTTGCTTTTAACGATAAATTGTATTTTGTTGAATATATGTGCCCCACGCTTCTCTTATACGAACCGTACACCAGAGTCTTTGTAAACAACTTACCGCCATTGTTGTGTGTTTGTTCGCTCTGGTAGTTTTTCTGAATATTTCGGAGTTTTTTGAGTGTTTTGCCCACTGCGTTATTCACGATTTCGACGAGATCTGGATTGTGTTTCGTGCCGTGTCGAGGTGGAGGACCTCGAAGTGTTTTTTCGATCCATTTGGTCGCTGTTTGTGATTTGTTTGGAGCTATAGTGCCGGCTACCGAAGATCTCATTTTATATAGAAATCCAACTACTCACTCTATTTTTCCCGTTCGAAGCGCCATCTGAACCTCAGTGTCAGTTTTGTGCACGATGGCTAGTGCTTGTGATTAGTGTGCTAAAACCGTTAAATCAGATGATGATTTCATAGGGTGTTCGGGTTTTTGCAATCATGTAGTCCACATGAAGTGCGCAAAACTGAACAAGCCGCTTTTGAAAGTAATTGACGAGAACCTCAATTTGCTCTGGATTTGTGACGAATGTTGTAAATTGATAAAACTTACTCGTTTTCGCGAGACAGTTTCCTCCATTGGGTGTGCTGTCTCAGCTATTGCTGAAAAAACTGAGTCAATATGGGCTCAATATAGCTGAAGGCCGAAATAACAAAAAATAGCCAGCAAATATCTCACCTGTCTCGCATCGTTTCTACTTCGCCATCGGTGCCAGCGAATCCAGTTTCTTGTCCGGCTGCTAAACGTCGTCGCGAAGAGGCAGTTGAGACAAGCAGTTCATGGGGGGTGGGCGGAAACCAGCCGAAAATTGCAATATTGCAACGGTTCCGCTAGCTTCCCCTCTCTCGTTTTCATCCCAGCGTTAGTAAAGAGATGGTCGAAAAACTAACGAAAGATGGACTGAATTGCAATGACGAAATTTCGGTCATCCCGCTGGTGAAAAAAGGAATGGACGTCAACACCCTGAACTTTGTTTCCTTCAAAGTTGGAATTCCTGCTAAATATCGTGATATTGCACTTAATCCTGACACATGACTCAAGGTGTCCTCTTTCGTGAGTTTGAGGACAACCGAAAGCAGGATGTCTGGTGTCCGCCTATCGATGTTTCCCCGCCTACTCCAGATAAGAATGACCGTAGTACGCCTGTGAGTATGGAACAGCAAGGTACACCTGGATCGCCTTTTTCCCTCTTGACAACACCAGTGACGTTATGAGATTGCATGGAAACATACCGGGACGCACTGTTATAGGCATTTTGGAAGCTCCTGAACCCCTCACCACAGTCGAGCCATTGCAGCCAGGGTTCTCCAGCCGTCCTGGTCCTGTGTGTGAGTGTGATGAAGGAGTCTTCCAAACATTTCTCCACGGCAAGAATTGTCTTTTCTCTTTGCATCCAAGTCCTGATCTTGTTCGCGCTTGTAGATGTCTGCCCCTCGTTGGAAACCTATTGCTGCCCAGCACCATTGATGCGCGTGATTTATCGTTAGAGGTTGAACTGGGACGCAACATAGTTAGCATCATGGAAGCCCCCGATACGTTCCCCACAGTCGAGCCACTGCAGCCAGCGATCGTCAGCCGTCCCGGTCCTGTGTGCGGAAACGAAAAGGGGGTCTTCCAAACCACCACAAATGGCAAGTACTCATCTGCACTGAACGGTTCTAGCACTGATCCGATACCCGTTTCCTGCCTTCCATCGCAAGTCCGATCAAGTAACTCCAATCTGCAGATTTACTACCAAAACGTCGGTGGTATGAACTCATGTGTCGACGAGTGTTTGTTAGCAAGTTCAGACGATTGTTTTGATATTATCGCTCTTACCGGAACTTGGCTCCGAGAAAACACGCTGTCTGTCTAGGGGTTTGGTGCCAGTTACGAAGTTTTTCGAACCGTACTCTTAACAGTCCCAAATCTAGCGCAGGCGGAGTGCTCGTTGCGGTACATAGACGTTTCGAAGCGCAGTTGATCGTAGTCGTGTCGAGAAATTATAGATCAGTGTCAAGCTCGCCGAGTTCACACTCTTCCTCTGCGTAGTCTATCTTCCACCTGATCGATGTCGCGATCTTGCTCTAAACAATGCTCACTTAGAGTCCCTTCATGAAATTTTTTCAACTCACGCGCGTCCTGTCGACGAAATTTTAATCGTTAGAGACTTCAATTTTCCCGGAATCAAATGGCAAGGAACTTCCGGTGGATTCTTTTTCGCTGATCCAACGCTTATAGTGTCAACTTACTTCGCCAATCGAATCCTGTTGCAAGCGAAAACGACCGAATGGTGGATCTATGCTTCTCGAGCAGAGCAAATGTTGCACCTATAATTAGTGCCTTACCGTTTCCTTTGGTCAAATCTGTTCGACATCTCCCGTCACTTCATATTGTGCTCTACTCTAATCGTCCACCAGATGGCTACAACACGACCGACATCATCAGCTATAATTTTAATAAAGCTGACTATACTACAGGGTGATTTTTTAAGAGCTTGAGAACTTTTTTAAACAATAAAACGCATAAAATTTGCAAAATCTCATCGGTTCTTTATTTTAAACGTTAGATTGGTACATGACATTTACTTTTTGAAGATAATTTCATTTAAATGTTGACCGCGGCTGCGTCTTAGGTGGTCCATTCGGAAAGTCCGCTTTTTTATCGACAAATTTTGTTCAGCGATGAGGCTCATTTCTGGTTGAATGGCTACGTAAATAAGCAAAATTGCCGCATTTGGAGTGAAGAGCAACCAGAAGCCGTTCAAGAACTGCCCATGCATCCCGAAAAATGCACTGTTCGGTGTGGTTTGTACGCTGGTGGAATCATTGGACCGTATTTTTTCAAAGATGCTGTTGGACGCAACGTTACAGTGAATGGCGATCGCTATCGTTCGATGCTAACAAACTTTTTGTTGCCAAAAATGGAAGAACTGAACTTGGTTGACATGTGGTTTCAACAAGATGGCGCTACATGCCACACAGCTCGCGATTCTATGGCCATTTTGAGGGAAAACTTCGGAGAACAATTCATCTCAAGAAATGGACCGGTAAGTTGGCCACCAAGATCATGCGATTTGACGCCTTTAGACTATTTTTTGTGGGGCTACGTCAAGTCTAAAGTCTACAGAAATAAGCCAGTAACTATTCCAGCTTTGGAAGACAACATTTCCGAAGAAATTCGGGCTATTCCGGCCGAAATGCTCGAAAAAGTTGCCCAAAATTGGACTTTCCGAATGGACCACCTAAGACGCAGCCGCGGTCAACATTTAAATGAAATTATCTTCAAAAAGTAAATGTCATGTACCAATCTAACGTTTAAAATAAAGAACCGATGAGATTTTGCAAATTTTATGCGTTTTATTGTTTAAAAAAGTTCTCAAGCTCTTAAAAAATCACCCTATAAAATGACCGACTTTCTAATACATATTGACTGGGAGGAAATTCTCGACAATGATCATATCAACGCTGCTGTACAAACGTTCTCTAACGTCATGAGCTACTCGATCGACTTTTTTGTACCAAAACGATTCAAACGGCTGTTCCTGCATCCACCATGGCAGACCACCGTTGTGAGACAACTGAAAACAACTAAAAGAGCCGCCCTAAAACGGTATTCCAAACATGGAGGATACGCACTGCGTAATCAATATGTGCAGATCAATCAATTATACAAGAAAACTGTCAAGCGTTGTCATGTCAACTACTTGAAAAATGTACAACGGAAATTGAAATCCAATCCGAAGTCTTTTTGGAAACACGTGAACGAGCAAAGGAAGGAGTCTGAGTTATCTTCTATAATGAAGCTTGGGGAGTTTACTGGTTCGTGTAAGCGAGAAATCTGTCAGCTTTTTTCGGAAAAATTTTCTCGTGCCTTTACAAACGAAACCTTAAGCCCGCAACAAATTACACTCGCCGCGCTTGATGTTCCAGAATCTAATAATTCTTTAAATCTCATTCATATTGGATTCGATTCGGACGGCAATCGCTTGCATGAGGTCGTCTACCTCCTTTGGCCCTGACGGCTTACCGGCAGTTATATTGAAAAAGTGCTTGACTGGTGTAATTGCTCCCCTTTGTCGACTATTTCGGATGTCACTCTCTAAAGAAGTTTTTCCCAACTTATGGAAACCTTCTTTTATGTTTCCAGTGTGTAAGAAAGGTGACAAAAAAGACGTGAACAATTACCGTGGCATCACATCGATTAGTGCAGTTCCTAAACTGTTTGAAAAGGTTATTCTGGCACCAACCACTTCAACCACTGCAAGCAATATATTGTTGACACTCAACATGGTTTTATGCCTAAGCGCTCCACAACCACCAACCTATTGTCATTCATGTGCTACGTGAATGATGGTATGTCAAAAGGTTTACAAACAGACGCTATTTACACCGATCTCTCTGCTGCCTTTGATATAATAAACTACAATATAACAATTGCTAAATTGGAAAGACTTCGGTGGCTGCAGTCATTTCTTATAGATCGTCGTTTAACAGTGAAAATCGGCGATCACGTTTCCAATGAGTTTATCGCTTCGTCCGGAATTCCGCAGGGTAGCCATCTCAGGCCTTTAATATTTTTACTGTATATCAACGACGTCAACTTTACTCTAGAGGGCCCTCGTCTATCGTTGGCCGATGACGTTAAGATCTACTATTACATTCGAAGCCCAGTAGATGTAGGTTTTCTTCAACGACAGTTGTTGAGCTTCGTCGAGTGGTGTAAAGTAAACCGTATGAAATTGAATCCTGACAAATGCTCGACCATCACGTTCTCGAAGAAGAAAGAGCCATTTCATTTTGATTACTTTCTGGAAGGATCCCCGATAGTCAGAACGACGTGCGTTAAAGACCTTGGTGTATTTCTCGACGAGCAACTGACATTCAAGCAACACATCAGCTATATCGTTTCTAAAGCTTCTCGCAACCTAGGATTTGTAATGAGGATGGCTAAACATTTTACAGACGTGCACTGTTTAAAATCTCTGTTTTGCTCGCTTGTTCGTTCATCTTTGGAGTACTGTTCTGTCGTTTGGAACCCTCACTACATAAACGGAGCTCATAGAATCGAATCGATACAACGCAGATTCATTCGCTTCACCCTACGGCGCTTACCGTGGAACAATCCTCACCAACTACCAAGCTATGAAAGTCGCTGGTTATTAATCGGTCTCGATACACTACAAGTTCGTCGAGATGTTGCACGTGCTTTATTGATAGCAGATGTTTTGACCGATAGGATTGACTGCCCTGCTTTGCTCCGCGAAATTAAAATCAACGTCCGACCCCGGGCTCTTCGCAACAGTGCATTTCTTCGACTTCCTTTACGACGAACTAACTACGGTGCTAACAATGCTATTATTGGCTTGCAGAGATCTTTCAACCGCGTTTCATTAGGTTTCAACTTCAATCTATCACGCAGTAGGATACTTGGAAATTTTTTATATATTACTAGAAATTATCATTAGGACCATATTGTGTTTGTTGATTTTACCTAAATAAGTAAGTAAATAAGAGAGCTCACTGACATGTATAATTCGGTGAAAATATTTTCATCACCTCAGCTCTAGCACTTTGGTGTGATCAGAAGGTGAAAGAACGCGCTCTCACGATACGTGTACACTTTATATAACAGTGGTGTATATGTGTGAAAGAAAGATCTCTCGTTGATGTTGTCAGCGCAAGGGGAGAATTACACTTGCTCTTCGTCACACATAGGAAATGGACATCAAATCGGTAAATTCCAAAGCCTACCCCGAAAAAGCCATTCACATTACCCTCGTCTCATTTTTAACATCTGTTACTACATTAAGTGAAAGAAACGCGATACGAGCTTGATAGGGAATATATCTTTGCAATTGATACTCTACGCAATTTCTTTCAGTATCTTCACTTTCCAAAGTAGGGAGTCTTCAAATACCCAGTCTCGTACTTCAGAAGATTGTCACGCATTCTCAAACAAAAAATTCAATCTAACAGCCTCATATTTGTTATTTTTTACCGTCTCATTCGTAAATGATATAAAACAAACAGAGAGAGACGAAGCCTTTTCGTCTCTCATACAAAAAAAGAGAGTATCAGTTTTAACGTCACTCGTTCCCCTATGACAAGACGAAACCAAAGGAACGTCTGCAGGGAGAATCAATCGAATTTAAGTTATCATTATTTCATCGATTTAATGAAAATCTGCGACATTTGGCTATAAAGAATTATTATTTTTACGTTTCGTCTTTGACTCATCAGTGCAGAGCAGTTCAAAATGAACTGCTTAGTGCTAAACTCGGCAGTTCAATTTGAACCGCTAAGCAGACGTAAAGTTTCTGCTACTTATAGAACACTTTTTGTTTTGCAACGGAGTGCAATGTCTTTTCTGACGTGCCGAACGAAAACGTGTTTTCGACTATTTCTGGCCGATGCAGGTATGGTCATTTAGGGGTTAGCCAAATTTTGTGCTAGGGCACATAACCGTTTTTATTATTTTTACGTTTCGTCTTTGACTCATCAGTGCTTAGCGGTTCAAATTGAACTGCCGAGTTTAGCACTAAGCAGTTCAATTTGAACTGCTCTGCACTGATGAGACGTAAAAATAATAAAAACGGTTATGTGCCCTAGTATAAAGAATTTCTAAAATATGATAAATCGAAGTAATTACACTCCAGAAGCTCTTTAAAAACAAAAACAACTATAGAGATACGAGCACCAACAGGTTAAAATCATTGTGAATCGTTTTCTGTCATTATCGATTCACGAAGCTTTGGTTAAATATCAACATTGCACAGTATACGGGTTTCACTGAAAATCAAATATGACAAAGGGTAAATGAAAGAAAGAACACAATTTTGAAACTACTGTTTCGCTTATAATTTGCAAGCGGATCTGAGAGTGACATTTATTTCTCGTCATTTCCATCTAGAGTAATTGAAAACTTTCACAACTGCTATATCAGCATAGAATAAGTGTTTAGTAGATAACCTCAAACAGGTGAAGTTGTACCTTTTGCAGAACTGTCACATATACACAGGTCTTTTTTATGCGTTTTTTTATGCGAATTTTCAGAGTTATGCGGTTTTTTTATGCGAAGTTTCAGAGTTATGCGGTTTTTTATGCGAATTTTCAGGGTTATGCGGTTTTTTTCATGCGGTTTTTTATGCGGTACGTAAACTCGCATAAAAAAGACTTCAGTGTAGTATTTTTTATTATTTTGACATCTGACAACATACAGTATACAACAGACCACTTTTATACCACATCGTACTTTAACTGAGTCAAAATATTTAGAACTTTGTGTCGAATAGCAAGCAATCACGAAAAATGTGAATTTTGGGTTTTCATTTGAAGAAATTCGTTCCGAATATCATTGTAGCTTGAGGAGGCTTTCGGGCCTCATGTTCCGGGAGTAGATAGAGAAGCTTCGATAGAGAGTGTTACCGCATGCGGCTTACTCACCAGTAGAGATGGTCGGGTAATCAATTTCTTAAACCCGAACCCGACTCGTACCCGATCGAAAGTGAAAAACTTTATTCCGTACCCAACCCGAACCCGAAAAAATAAAACACCCGAAACACGATCAAATTTTTGAACCAGAACTCGACCCGTACCCGTTAAAAATGAAAAAATTATCACCCGTACCCGATCCGAACCATATACAAACATATTTTTTCTGAACTCGAACCCGACCAATACCCGTCGAGCTCGGGTTCGGGTCGGGTTTGCGGATACAAATACCCGAAACCCGACCCTCTCTACTTACCAGACCTAGCCCCTTTAGATTACCACCTATTTGCGCCGAGAAGGTTTCGAAAAAGCCTAAAATTTGTTCTACGAATAAAAAGAGGTAAATTTTTTTTGCAACGAATTCACAAATTACCAGAAACATACGAAAAATTTAAAAGAAGTAATGCAATGGCTAAACAAACTTTCAAATTAAATTGAACTAAGCTTTACCGTTTTCATCGCTCATCTCAAGCTTATATAACTGGTAAAAGCGGTATTCCTGCGTAAAGTGTTCGTAGCCAAAAGTCCAAGGATTTCATTATCTTTGTTCTGGAAGTTCCCCACTTAAGATCCAACTGATAATATCGGACACTTTTCAACTCGAGGAATATCTTCTTTTCCTTTAGCAGATTTATACGAAATCGATAAAGCGATAAAGTTTTGATCGATACCTAAGTTACCGTGAAAAGCAGAACAATTAGAGAAATTATACTTAGACACCGACTGTATTGTGAAACAAAAACTTCATTATGAAAAAATCAACTTGTTTTCGCATATACTGTTGAAAGATCGTGAAAATTCTGTACCACAGTAGATACATTTTTACGATTTTTGCCTTATGATAAGACTAGCAAACACATTGTGTATATGCAGACATCAATGTAAATCTAAAAAGCATGGCATTATTGCTTCCTTAAGCATCGAGTCTTTAAAAGGATTTTCGTGTTTGGAAGTTAATGATGAAATATTTGTGCAATCCATATTCATATTTGTTTCATTTAATTTACAGGTATTATCGTGGATGGAATACGAAAAAACCAAGGACAAGAATGCAATCGACATGTCAGATTGGGAGCTCGCTGATTTCGGAACAGACATACCGAACAACTTTTCTTGCCATAAAATTTTTTGTGATACAGAAAACAGTATCGTATCCATCATCATGGAGCCTGACTCCCCAGAGAGGGAAGAACGACTGCGTGTGTGTAATGAGATCATACATAGCGGGTTGCAAGAATGTCTTCTGACTAAATCGAAGGAATATCTGTTTCAGTTGACAATCACCAATCACATTGCATATATTGCAAAAATGAACCAGTGTACACCGGACGATTTAAAATCGATCCGAGTTGATAAAAGATATGGCTCCCTCACGATGATGAGGGTTCTTTCTTGGTCAGAATTTCTCGACGATAGCAAAAACTGTCAGCAGCATAATATTGAGATGAGGTTGGATCTGGTATCGGTTGCAAGGAAAGAAAATAACTATAGTTTGTGTCAGCGGGAACTAGAAGCCTTCTACAGAAGTTCCAGTCTGTCTAAAGTGTTTGACACAGAACAACAGATCACAGTTGATAATGTAAAGAATTGGCTAATGAATACAGCCCAAGAATACGTTTGGGAAGATTGTGTTTCTCGTGCTGTGTATGAGCAGTGCAAATGGCTATACTGTCAATCAAATGGAAAACTTGATGCAATTCAATTTGCGGCCGTTGCTGCCATCGGAATCGACAATCAACTAGTTGGCATAAATAATGAAGTGTCACATAATTTGCGCGATAGAGAAGCGCGGTTTATGCTTACCATAGCCGATTGGGTACAGAATGAAGACATTAAGATTTTGCAAACAGAAAGTAACTCGCCCTTGGTAAGGTTGATCAATCTACTCCCAGATATAAAACCAACGCCGGATACACGGATGGTATCTATTTTCAATTCTATGGATATTGCTGTTGGTAAGTTACTTCAGGCAAGTGTACAACGATGTCCGCAATTGGCCAAAGCTTGGTGTCAGTTAGGATCTTGGTGTTACCGTTGGGGAAAGAAAATGGTAGAATTCAATACGGAAGGTAACACGGTTCATCGTATTAATTTGGAAGAGATTCGAAAAATTCTACCAGTCACTTCACCGGATGATCTTGAAAAAATTGTACTTATTCTTAATCAACACGAAGTAGGTGCCGAAGAAGAAGAAATTGGATTAAATGAAACAAGTTCCACTGATTTGCTTGAATTGCTATTATCAACGGTACCGGATTTAAGTCACTGTTCGCCAGAGAAGCTTCAATCAATAGTGGAAATTTGGCGTCAAACACATCGTACAATTTATGGATATTACGAGGCAGCAGCTGCTGCATACTTTCGCTATTTGCAACTATCTACTTCGATCGAAATGGAAAGTGACAATGGTAGTTCCTCCACTGTGACAGCAACACTTCGTTTGTTGCGATTGATTGTTAAGCATGCTCTTGGTCTAAAAGAAGTCCTGGAAGAAGGACTTGCTGCCACTCCTACAAATCCTTGGCGCGTTATCACTCCGCAGTTGTTCTCACGCTTGAATCACCACGAACCATATGTACGAAAGCGCGTATCAGAATTACTCTGTAGGGTAGCTAAAGATTCTCCTGATTTAATTATCTTCCCCGCGGTCGTAGGCTCCGTGCAAGAGAAAAAAATGGATATTGCCGAGGTGTCAATAGAACAAATAGGAACTGGAGTCAAAGTTGACCAGCCTGTTGATACTTCTGGTTTAGCAATATGTTTCAACGCATTATTAGATATTCTATCCAAGGATGCTCCGGAAACTGTTAAGCAAGTACAGGTTCTTGTCCATGAACTCAGAAGAATTTCCTTATTATGGGATGAGCTTTGGGTTATTTCATTGCAACAAATCTATTCTGAGTATGCTAAACGATTTACGAGTTTCGAAAATGAATTGCAAAAAATATCAGAAAATGGTCAACTGGATAATAAAAAGGGCCTGTTAGTCGAAAAGTACAAACTTCTTTTGAGACCACTCGTGTTCGTATTAGAGCAATTGTACGAAATGACATCTAGACCGTCGCAAACTGCTCATGAAAAGAGTTTTCAAGAACGTTATTTGAAGTACATCAGTGCAACGATTGAGAAACTAAAAGAGCCGTTGGATGTAAAGAAACCAACCGACGGTTGGATTCGTTTTAAAACTCTTTTCGCACAGATGCAACAACGCAGCCAAAAACGAATCGCATTTTCATTGCGGATTTCCGAAATAAGCCCTGTGCTTTCGAAACTGTCTAATACAGCTATCTCCATGCCCGGAATAGATAGCACTAACAAGCAAATTTTTATCCGTTCGGTTGATAATTTGGTGCAGATACTACCGACCAAGACAAAACCTAAAAAAATGATGTTTTACGGTAGTAACGGTCGTCGATATAGTTACCTATTTAAAGGGTTAGAAGATCTTCACCTGGACGAACGAATAATGCAATTTTTGTCGATTGCCAACTTGATGATGACCAAATCGATCGATTGTAATGGTAATATAACTTATTATCGGGCCGAGCACTACTCTGTCATACCACTTGGACCACGATCGGGGTTGATCAACTGGGTGGACAACACAGTCCCAATATTTTCTCTTTATAAGAAATGGCAACAACGAGAGACACTTCATAAAAAGGACAAACCGGGAGCAACCAGTCGTCCATCGGAACTCTATTATCAGTAAGTATTTCTAAGTGTTTTTGTATTTCTCATTAAGAAAGGCTGTGTAATCACTGTGAAAATCGACTTGTTAACAGAGTCCAGGAAAGCCGAATTTCATATACCATTCGATTCAGCTCGACGAACTGAGCAAATGTCTATCTATCTTCATGTGTTTGTGTGTGTATGTATGTGTGTGTGTTTGTATGAAACAAAAACGTGCACTCACTTTTCTTGGAGATGGCTGAACCAATTTTCAAAAACTTAGATTCAAATGAAAGGTTGGTCCCATAGACTGCTATATAATTTTATCAAGATCCGACATCCGGTTCTAGAGAAACAGGGTAATACGCACCAAAAAATAGCAAAAACGTGCTCTCACTTTTTTCCGAGACTGGCTGATCTTATGGTCCCATACTCTTGAGTAGACGACCTATCAAATTCGCCAAAATGTAACTTAGTCTATTTTCTCATAAATGGTTTGACCGATTATCACGAACTTAGGTTCAAGTAGAAGGTTTTATCTGAATTTCATCTGGAACCGACATCCGGTTCCGAACTACTGGGTTCAGCGATGAATATTTTATACCACCATCTAATAATAATGAATAATATCAGAAAGGAATCATTACACCATTAGGTGGAATAAAACAAATTTGTTGTCGCCGTCATCTTGAAATTTTCCAGTCGATATTAGTTCCTTCCGAGAATTGCAAATGAATGTGATCAAAAAATTTTTTGTTTAATTCTAGGAAACTGAACCCTTTGCTACAGAAACATGGTCTAAAATCGTCTGATAATCGGAAGGATTGGCCAGTGCAAGCTTTGAAACAAGTGTTGACCGAGCTCCAGAGTGAAACACCTCGTGATCTTTTAGCTAAAGAATTGTGGTGTCATAGCGCAACGGCCGCTGCCTGGCGTCAGGTGGTGCGCAACTATTCGCTATCAGTTGCAGTGATGAGTGTCATCGGATATATTATCGGTCTCGGAGATCGTCATTTAGACAACGTGCTAGTCAAGTTAGCCTCGGGTGAAATTGTGCATATCGATTACAATGTGTGCTTCGAGAAGGGTAAGACACTTCGTGTACCGGAGAAGGTGCCATTTCGAATGACTCCTAACTTGGAAGAAGCACTGGGAGTTACCGGAATAGAGGTGAGTATATTCAGCAATATTTTCCGATTGAACTATTTTTATTGTAAGTTTGTTTAGATTATTAAGACATATGCTGTATCCATCAGAGATGTCCATCTCCTCTGTGTGACGAAGAGCAAACGAGATTTCTCCCGTCGCATTGACAACTTCAACGAGAGCTATTCTCTTTTACATACATACACCACTGTTGTATAAAGTATGCACACACCATGAGTGCGCGTGTTTATTTTCTTTTACCTCTAGCACTGAATCGCACCAAAGTGTCTAGCACAGAGCTAAGAAAACAATTTATCGCTGAATTTTTGTTTTTCCTTGCAAGTTTTTCATAGCAAGGCCAGATCTACTCTCTATCAATTGAAGTTCACAGAAGTGCTCGCCATCACGCGTCAGTCATCACTTGGGTGTATTTAGGCGAGAGCACGTGAGAGCGGTTCATGCGATGGTATAAAGCCGAAAGTCAGATCCGGATAAAATTCAGGAATACCATATGGGACCAAAGGAATTGAAAATCGGTCAAACCATCGCTGAGCAAAGTGAGTGATATCCATTTCGGAAAATATGACCACTATTTCCGATGCCTATGGAAACCGGGAACCATGATAGCCGGAATCAGTTTTTTGGCTGTCTACTGATAATGACTATCAAATGGAGTAGTTTTGAGACAAGTTTAAAAAATTTGTCAAATGTTTGTCGCCCATTTAAGTGGTGGTGTAGAATTTTTAACACACTATAATTTCTATAATTCCGAAACTGGAAGTCGGATCCTGATAAAATTCAGGAGTTTTGTATATCATCATAAGACCTAATCTAAGATTGTAAAAATCGGTCACACCATCTTTGAGAAAAAATAGTGCACATATTTTCATTTTTGCGAAACTGGAAGTCCTATCCAAACAAAATTCAAACATTTTGTATGGGATCATAAGACCGTTCATTCGAGTCTAAGATTATGCAAACCGGTTCAGCCGTTTCTAAGATTGTAAAAATCGGTCACACCATCTTTGAGAAAAAATAGTGCACATATTTTCATTTTTGCGAAACTGGAAGTCCTATCCAAACAAAATTCAAACATTTTGTATGGGATCATAAGACCGTTCATTCGAGTCTAAGATTATGCAAACCGGTTCAGCCGTTTCTAAGAAATTGGAGTGATCAGTATTTGGTCATCAACTAACCAAATCTGTCCAATTCAAGAATTATACGGGAATTGTATCGAGTGCACATTTTTCCCAAGTAGCATGTTAAGTTGCTGTCCTTTATTTTTCTACTGATTGTGCAATTTATAAAGTAAGTTTATATTACTATTCTAGTAACTGTTGTGTTATGGAAAAAGCGCAATTTTCTGTTTTGTGCAACATATGTTATGTTCTTCCGTTATTACGAACATTTATTTACAACGATTGTGCAACTGATACAAAAACTCATGCCTCGATCCCATCACAAAGGCAGTAATAAAATCAGCGAAAAAAGGCGGGTGGGTAATGTCAGAGACATAACTGGATGTCGTGAATACGAAAACAATTGACATGTTCCTTAACACTTCCGAATATCAATTAGTTGATCAATTGTATGAATTATGCAAGCATTCCCCTTTTCCACATTTTTCGCAAAAACAAAGAAGGCTTCACTTGATCTCGATTACTGTGAATGTCACACAGCGAAAAGTGCACAAATCTAACCAAACTGTTCTAGATTTGCACTAAACGGAGGATATTTCCTTTCGATTTGCGAACAACAAATCCTAATAGTTCTTCAGAAAACTTTTAGAGCCATTAGAACGGCTGATTTGGTGTAATGCTCTCCACCGTTGCTTTTTCATCCATGCAAATGACTGGCAGCTGTGACGTAATCGCTCTTGTCGGAAGCGAAACTAGCTTTGCAAACGGCACAAAATACATCTGCTCGCATTGGCGATAGAATCCAAACTGATTCAATTTTTGTTAGGAGCTTTCTTTTACGTGATTTCGTTTGTAGCTTTTTTACTAATGGGCGGTCCTAACGGCTATAAAAATAGCAGCTTACAGGATTTTAATGTCGATTATTTCATTTCGGATTTGCATAATTTATTGAAAGAAACTATCAATATGCTGTAGGGATTTGTTTCTAGCATTCAGAAGGACCAAATTGAGGAACTCACTACGATTTTCACCACTTTTCGGAACATTTTTCTCGAACGATTTGTTGTACAGCAGCAGATATTTTGTTCTCTTCCTCAGAACGCGTTCTGATTGTCTAGTGTTGACATGGGTCAAATGAGATAGGTTTTTCAATTGTGTACTATTGAAATACTTCAATGCTTTTGCTATACACGTTTAAGTTGAAAAATTTCGATTTTATTGGTAGTTAGATTATATAAATCCTTCCACAGATCACTGAGCTATGAGCTTTCAAAATACGAGAAAGGCAAACGCGCCTTATGAATTATCCTCTTTGATACTCGTTTATACCAAACATTTCAGAAAAGTTTAATTTTGAACTATTTGAGATTATGTCACACAACTGAAAATTTTATCATAAAATTGTGATCATATTTCCGATGGCATGTAACAAAAATTATGTTGATTCGTTAGATACAACAAGAAATATTCACGATGAAAAACTTATCACTCTCTCAGAGGGTAAATTTTGAAAAGGCACCCCATAGTAAAGTAAGTCGTATTCACGACAAAACAATTGGGAAACTCGTGAGAACTACTACGCAATGTAAACAAAAAATGGAATGACGTTTACAAAAACATGCAAACTTATTTTGAATGAATAAGTTTCACATTTGATTTTCAATACAACGGCTCTTAACACAAACTAGGATCTCGTAAAATAATCTGCACATTAAAAATGATAATCCTACATATTCAAGAATTTATCTTTTGTGTTTTTGTAATTGAAAAGTCGACAACGAACTGCATTTTTATGGTGAAACATGTATTCGTACGGCCGAAATTACGAGTATTCAAACATTCTTCAAACTTCAGTCGATTTTAATCAAACTAATGTGTAAATAAATCTTAAAAATCTCGAAATTAATTTTGCTTGAGTATTTTCCAATATGGCATCGATGATAACAGTGAGTTGAATAGGAAATGGTTCACCCAACGAAATGACATATATTATCTAAATAACAGTAAACATTAACATGTTAATATTTCGGAAAGAAATGCTCTACGTTTTGTTTTTTTTTTGTCAGTTTCAATCTTCTAGTTGAATTAAACAACAATACAATATAGTCATTCATCTTATTGGGTCCGACTTTTGTGATACCCACTGTAGGTATTATTTTGATGAGTCCGTGTGCTGGAGTTGCAAAAACAAGTTGTACAAGCCGTAATATATAACTGTAGGAGTAACTATGATGAAATTAACTTTTCGTTCAATATCTTTAAAAAGTGATGTCAGGTTTGCTTTTTTTTTCGCGAGATGAAAACCGAATACAAACTATCTGATTGATTTTTGTTTTCATTGCTTATATAACGCTGTTTTCCTGCAACTTTTATGATAATATTCTCATGTCTGCAAGTTTTGCGTTCAATTCAAACAGATAAATTTTGCACAACTTTTTTGCAAGTTTTGAATTTTATGTCAATGTTGTTCTAAAACTGAAGAAAACTGCACTCACTGACCTAAAAACTCACGAGGCAGCAAAAACAATGCGGGCTCTGCAGAAATATATTTTTTACAGCAACGTTATCAATTCTGTTGGAATAATCGGTTACACCAGCAAGCGGTCCTGTTGCAGGTTTGCATAGTAACCATTGTTTGAGACATCAAACATTTTATGAAAAAGTTTTCATTCGATAATCAACTCTCCACTAGACAAGTCTAATATAGTTTTAGTCCGATACAACCTGGTCTTTTAATAGGTTATGGGCGACTCACGCAAGGAATCGGTCCACGGGATACCGCAGTTCTCGGGAACCGGCTACGATAATTGGAGCTTTAGAGTGGAGAGATACCTCAAGTCTTTGAAACTACTCGATGTCATCAAGAATGATCCATCAGCGGCTGCAGCTGAAATTCCGAAGTTTCAAGAACAAGACGAAAAAGCTGCAAACTTGCTGATTTCTTTCATCCATGACGATTTGCTGGACCTCGTCCGTGAAAAGGACACGTCGAAAGAAATTTGGAGAAGTCTTGAAGCCGTTTATGCGAAGAAGTCCGTCTCATCTCAGACTTTGGTAAGGAAGCAACTGGCGAAGCTCAGAATGGCAGAAGGATCGTCCGTGAAGAATCATTTGAAAACGTTCGAAGATTTGATACGGCAGCTGAAACTGGCTGGAGCACAGGTAGAAGAAAACGATGTCATCTCCCAGCTGTTTGTCACACTCCCAGAATCGTTCGATCCTCTGGTTACTGCATTGGAAAATCTTGGTGAAGATCTGAAACTGGATGTTGTTCGAGAGCGACTTCTTGCTGAAGAACTTAAGAAAACTGACCGGACATCAGATTCAAATCAAGAAAAACCAGCAGCTTTTTCGGGATCGAAGCAGAAACCTGGCAAATTTCTTGGCAAGTGCAATCGTTGCCAGAAGAAGGGACACAAAGCTAAGGATTGCCGTGTGAAAGTGAAGGTAGAAGCTAATGCTGCTTGCGGAGGAAAGGCGGTAGCTTTCATGACTGGAAGGTGCACCGTTGAAAGAAACGCGGAAATGGTATCGTTTAAACTGGACTCTGGCGCAACTGATCATCTTGTCAACGTGAAGCATTGTTTCACCAACCTTACGAAACTGAAGAATCCTGTAGTCATCAATGTGGCGAAGGACGATCAGTCACTCATTTCATGGCATCGAGGCTGCATAATGGGTGTTAATAGCAAAGGTGTTCAAGTGGTCATCAAGGATGTACTATACGTGCCTGAACTTCGAGCGAATTTGTTGTCGGTGAAGAAGATGGCAAAGGCGAAATTGGACGTCACTTTCAAGCAAACGGAAGCTGTAATCAAACACGGTAGTCAGCTGATCGGAACTTGTGAAATGCGAGGTGATTTCTACGAATTCGACGTATTCATTGGAACTGTGGCTGCAAACTTGTGTGAAGATACAAGCGGCAATCTTTGGCATCGTCGCTTAGGCCATTTAGGAAGCAATAACTTGCAAGCGCTCGTGAAACACAACATGGTAACAGGAATTCCTGGGTTATCAAGTAAGCTGGATTTCTGTGATGTATGTGTTCTTGGAAAACAATGCCGGAACCATTTACTGGAACGAGAGTGCGTGCTGTGAGGCCATTAGAAAGAGTGCATTCTGATGTGTGTGGCCCAATTACGCCGTCAGCATGGGATGGATCTCGATACTTCGTTTTCTTCATTGATGATTTCACGCACTTCGCAGTAGTGTATCCGCTCAAGAAGAAATCGGAAGTTTTCCAAAAATTCCGGGAGTATGTAGCCATGAGTACTGCTGCTTTGGGCCAAACAATCTCAAAGCTCACGGTTGACCAAGGAAGAGAGTATTGTTCCCTGGACCAGAGGGACTTTTACGTATCTAAAGGAATTCAATTAGAACCTACAGCTGCGTACACGCCACAGCAAAACGGAGTGTCCGAGCGATTTAATCGGACAATCGTCGAAAAGGTTCGAGCGATGTTAATAGAATCAAGAGCTCCGAAGACTCTTTGGAACGAAGCTGTTTTGGCGGCCGTCTATTTAACAAATAGAAGCCCGACAAGTGCTGTCCCGCATTGGAAAACTCCAGCTGAAATGTGGACCAGTCATAAGCCAGACCTTGGTAAACTGCGTGTGTTTGGCTGTAGAGCATTCGCTTGGGTGCCAGCACAGCTGAGAGGAAAACTAGATCCAAAGAGCAAATCTGCTGTGATGATAGGTTATGCACCAAATGCTTACCGTCTATGGGATATTGAAGCAAAGAAATTGTTTCTGGCTAGAGATGTTAAGTTCGACGAAAGTAACTTTCCATTTGCGGATGAAAAGTATGACGAAACTCCCTTAGTTGTTATTCCTTACCAATACAACCATCAGGACAAGATCGATGTGAAGGTGCCTGGACCAACCGTGCAGAATGACGAGATGGCTGAACAGTTGAACGACATTCTAACTGATGACGAAGACAATGACGAAACTGAAGCGCTCCCTTCGCAAACAGACCGTGGTTCAAACCTTGAAATGGTAACCCCGAGGCGCAGCGAACGGGAGCGCAAGCTCCCCGGTAAGTTAAAAGATTTTCTCACCGGAAACATATTCACTGCCGTTCAATCCGATTCTCCAGATGATAGTCCAAATATCGCCGATTCCACCACATTGTATGATGAAGCTGGTCGCTTAAATTCCAATGTTCCTGAAGGATACAACGCTATTTCTGGAAGAGCTGACGAAAAACAGTGGAAGCTAGCTGTACGAGATGAACTGAGGTCACTCAATGAAAATCATGTTTGGCGAGTGGTAGAATGTCCAGCTGGTGTTATTCCCCTCAAATCCAAGTGGGTTTTTCGAGTGAAGCAAAACGAGAATGGAAAAATGATTCGATTCAAAGCCCGTCTGGTAGCCAAGGGTTTTCTGCAAAAAGCTGGTGTGGATTACGACGAAACGTATTCTCCTGTCGCTAAGCTGGCGACGATTAGAACCGTTTTGGCGGTAGCTGTTCACCGGAAGATGTTCATCCATCAACTCGATGTGAAGACTGCTTTTCTCTATGGGGAATTGAAAGAAGACGTTTATATGGCGGTACCTGAAGGAGTCGCTGCTCCCTCAAATCATGTATGCAAACTGGAAAAATCGCTGTATGGACTCAAGCAAAGTCCACGCTGTTGGAATAATAAGCTAAACGAACTCCTACTAAAAATCGGTTTCTGTCGATCCCGACACGATTACTGCCTCTACACCAGGATTAACGATCGAGGCGGGATATACATCATAATCTACGTTGATGACTTACTGATTGTTGGCGATCGATTGGAATTAGTGCAGAAAATTAAATTGTCCCTTGCTCAAGAGCTGCAGATGACTGACTGTGGTGAAATAAATCATTTCCTCGGAATCAAGATTCAGTATGATCGTGTTGCTGGTGCTTTGTTGCTCTCTCAAGAAGTCGCTGTTGATCATGTGCTGGAACGATTTGGTATGCAAGACTGCAATAATGTCAAGACACCGATGGAAAAAGGCTGTGTGCTTCCACTAGAGACCGCAAGCGCAGTTTCTCAACCCTATCGTGAATTGTTGGGAAGTTTAATGTACACCATGCTGTGTGTGCGTCCCGATATTTGCTATGCAGTTGGATACCTTGGGCGCTTCCAAAGTCAGCCTGGAGAAATTCACTGGCAAGCATTGAAGCGAGTGGTTCGGTACTTAAAAGGAACCAGGAAAATGAAGATGCTGTACAAGCGAACCGAAAGAGCAGAACCGTTAGTTGGTTATGCAGATGCTGACTGGGCATCAGATGCTGTAGATCGAAAGTCTGTCAGTGGATTCATATATAAAGTATTTGGTAGTACGGTATCCTGGGCTAGTCGAAAGCAACAAACCGTTGCATTGTCATCGTGCGAGGCTGAGTATGCGGCATTAAGCGCGGCAGTTTCGGAAGGACTGTGGTTAAATGGAGTATTAGAAGATTTGAAACAGATCGAACCAAACAGTGCTTTCAAGCTTTACGAAGATAATCGTGGTAGCATAGCAATGGCAAAGACTACCGAGAACAAGCGTGTGAAGCACATAGACGTGAAGCATCACTTTTTACGGGATCATGTGGCAAATGGAAAAATTAAGTTAGAAGCCATAGGAACAGAAAATCAACTAGCAGATGTATTCACCAAAGCATTGGACATCGGACGTTTCCGAAACCTGAGGGCGCTCCTGGGGCTTACCGATTCAGAGGGGGTGTTGGAATAATCGGTTACACCAGCAAGCGGTCCTGTTGCAGGTTTGCATAGTAACCATTGTTTGAGACATCAAACATTTTATGAAAAAGTTTTCATTCGATAATCAACTCTCCACTAGACAAGTCTAATATAGTTTTAGTCCGATACAACCTGGTCTTTTAATAAATTCGGATTAGCCTTTTTTACCTTTCGGAGAGCATCAATCATTTCCCTAATTTTTCTTCCACAAGAGATTTATAGCACTTTCGACGTATATTGTGTCCGGTACAATTATGACAGCCGTTTGGAAAGTTTTTGATAAGTTGCACAATTGTTATAGTTACTCCCGTCTTACATGACGATGGAAATTTTTTCGTAGAGCTTCTAGTGAAACATTAACAAGCTGGTGATTTACTGCACAATTGTTTTACATGTACTTAAAGTTGTACAGTGAAGTATTGTGATACTTAACAGTGATAAGTTGCAAAACCAATTTTAATATATATTTCTAAACATATTTAACATAAATAACATTTCTACATCAATTGTAAAACATCTTGAAAGTTCAATAAGTTACATTTGCTACTTGGTTACCTAATTTAAACAAGAAATGGAATGACGTTTACAAAAACATAAAAAACCTAATTGGATCTTGTAAAATAACCTGCACATGAAAAATGATAATGCTACATTGTAGAATTGATCTTTCGTGTTTTTGTAAAGAAAAAATCGACAACGAACTGCTTTTTTATGGTAAAACATGTATTCGTACGCATGAAATTTTCAAGCGCCTTTGAATTAACGTGTTTTGATGATTGTACACAAACTTCTGTGCAAATAACAATATTATTTTTAAAGAGAATCATCGGAATGGTGTTTAAAACACGTATATTCAAACATACTTAAAATTTCCAGACGGTTTTGATCAAACTAATGTTTTATTGAACCTGAAAAATCTCGATATGAATTTTTCTTCAATCTTTTCCAATATGGCATCGATGGTAACAGTGAGTTGAATAGAAAATGGTTCACGCAACGTAATATTTATATTATCTATATACGGCCATATCTATTTTTCCCAAAACAATTTCAGGGTTTACATTCGATAGTATTCTAGTCTATTAGTTCTAAGTTGGTAGAATGTATAACTAATAGAGCTAATCATTGCTTAATTTGAGACCCTGAATGTTATTGATTGATCTGCTAGAATCAGATCAATTGTAGAAAAATTTCTCATATAGATAAATTAGTTGAGCTATTGGAAATAAAACTGGTTTAAAACCAGCGGAGAGTTTATCATGAAGAACTCGTTCTTTCTGATTACTCTACGAGCATTTAGAATCATATTAGGAAAAAACAGATCGATATATTGTGCATTTTAACTGCTATCATTTGATCTATTTGCCCATCAACGCATTGAAATCGTAAACATTGTTTATTGACTAACAGATACATTAGAAAAAAATGGTGTTTTAAAAGAGCAAGTCGTGGCAGCCGAACGGTTTTGCGAAATCTTCTAATACACACATCTAATACATCTAATGATTTTAATTTCAATTCTATTAGATGAAAATTTTGTTAATAATTTGTTTTATGGTTTTCATCACAATCACAGCATGATAATTCATCTGATGATATCGTTCATTGGACAGATGTGCTTGCAAGCGACATACTTTAAACAGTATATGTCCATATAACAATTTATTGTACCATGGCCAAAGCCCTGACAATGACGATATTATGTTAGATTCGCTGAGCCATCATCAGTGTTTGTTATTGCCGATAATTTGGCAGAAAGTGGCTCGATATTGCTCTACATTGCATACAACATTTTCAATCAGGTAGAAGATGCTACAAGAACTCGCTGTCTCTCGATGCATGAACCGTGAGAGAACTCACTCCACTTCATACTCTGTGTATTTCGCAGTCCTTAACAAAATATGTATAGTCCGGCAACGATCGGCGCGGTGAGGAATTTACCAAGAGAGAATCGCAAGTTGATAATTATCGTAGGTAATTCGACTTGATTCTCATACTAGGTCACAATATACAATTTTTCAAAACCATGGTCTGGAGCATTCGCAGCTATTTTCATAAATAAAACTTATACAAAGGTTATATGCACATAGTTAGAATAAGCGGCAATAGTAAAATGATTGTATCGCAATTATCCAATGCCCGTATAGAATCGGATCGCGAAACGAGAATAAGCGACCGTTTGTTACTTCAGAGAGAATCCCCACAGCAGCGAGCTAACCTTTGATTCTTCAAATTCGCTCTCGCCCTTTGTCTTTTCTATGTTAAATGAACCATGCCGGTTTTTTGTTGCTGCGATGATATGCGTCTCTCTTTGATGGCACTGATTGGATCGTGTGAAGAGTTTCTAGCGAGCGTTCTTTGATACGATAAAAGCTATCCTCGGCCATCATGCCGTTTATAATTTTCCCGCCAAACTGAGATTTCCACTTTCACTTCCGGAAGGAGCGAATAAAAAAATGTACAAAATGATTTGAAGTTGCAAGCATAGATTGTTGTTGTTTTTTCTGAGAGGCAAGCGTCCGTTTTTGGGATTGTTGTTCCTTATTGATTTATTTTCAGTCATATGTATATCAAATAAAATAAAAACAGTCATGTGCACTCGAAAGAAATCGGTTACGTGTAACCAAAACCCCTGAATGACTTGAAAAAGGACTTATACTTACACCTTATACTGTGCATATACATGTTATATTGAATATTTTCTATTTATACATCGAAATGCCTGTAAAGTATGAGAAACCTCAATTAACGAGCCTATTACAATGATCCTTATTGGACATGGGATATCTGTTTAAAGTTTGAATTTAAAAATATTAAAAAAAAACTAAACAGGAGCGATGTGAGCCTATTCCAAAAACCGGGAATTTCTATCTCAAAAAACCGGGAAAACCGGGAAAAAACCGGGAAATTGAAATCGGCAATTCACTTGCCACCCTGTAACGGGATACTTTAACATGTAAATATTTTAGAGAGAAATATTATACGTTTTGTTTTTATTTTGAACAAACTAGTTGAATTACAATACAGTATAAAGATTCATCTTAACGGGCCCGACATTTGTGATGTGTAGGTATTATTTTGGCAAGCCCATGTGTTGGAATTGTACAAACAAGTTGCACAAACCGTATCATGAGAGTAACTTTGATGAACTTTACTTTTCGTTCATAAGTGATGTGAGATCTGCTCATTTTTTCAGCAAGATGAAAACCCAACACAATTGTTTTGATTGAGTTTTGTTTTCATTGCGTATGTAATGTTGTATTTCCGCAACATTTATGATAATAACAGTTCGGCTAAAAAGTTCACATAGAAACACACATTTTTTTTTGCCAAAATTCGTTTTTATTATTCAACATAATTGCCATCAGAGGCGATACAGCGATTATAGCGATCTTCCAACTTTTCGATACCATTTTTGTAGTACGATTTGTCCTTTGCCTCAAAATAGGCCTCAGTTTCAGCGATTACCAATTTATTGCTTCTAATTTTTACCAGCGAGCATTCTCTTGAGGTCTGAGAACAGGAAAAAGTCACTGGGGGCCAAATTTGGAGAATACGGTGGATGAGGGAGCAATTCGAAGCCCAATTCGTTCAATTTCAGCATGGTTTTCATCGACTTGTGACACGGTGCATTGTCTTGATGAAACAAAACTTTTTTCTTCTTCAAATGAGGCCGTTTTTTTTTAATTTCGTCCTTCAAACGCTCTAATAACGCTATATAATAGTCACTGTTGATGGTTTTTCCCTTTTCAAAGTAGTCGATGAAAATTATACCATGCGGAACCCAAAATACAGACGCCATAACCTTACCGGGCGATTGTTGAGTCTTTCCACGCTTTGGATTCGGTTCATCGCGTGCAGTCCACTCAGCTGACTGTCGATTGGACTCCGGAGTGAAGTGATGAAGCCATGTTTCGTCCATTGTTATATATCGACGAAAAAAATCGGTTTTATTTCGATATAACAGCTCCAAACACTGCTCAGAATTATCAATTCGTTGTTGTTTTTGATCGATTGTGAGCTCACGCGGCACCCATTTTGCAAAAAGCTTTCTCATATCCAAATATTCGTGAATAATATGTCCAACACGTTCCTTTGATATCTTTAGGGTGTCATCTATCTCAATCAACTTCACTTTACGGTCATTGAAAATCATTTTGTGGATTTTTTTCACGTTTTCATCGGTAACAGCCTCTTTTGGACGTCCACTGCGTTCATCGTCTTCGGTGCTCATATGACCAGTACGAAATTTTGCAAACCACTTACGAATTGTTGCTTCGCCCGGTGCAGAGTCTGGATAACACTCATCAAGCCATTTTTTGGTATCGGCGGCACTTTTTTTCATCAAAAAGTAGTGTTTCATCAACACACGAAATTCCTTTTTTTCCATTTTTTTCACAATAACAAAAGTAGCTTCACTCAAAATGCAATATCTCACAAACTAATAATCAGACAGCTGTCAAATTTATACACGTATCCTTTGAAGGTTGGTACTAACTGAAAATGGTATGGATTTAATTCTAGTGACCTACAATTTTATGAGGCAGCCAAAACTATGCAGAGTTAACAGAAACTGTTTTTTCACAATAAGGTTCTAATTCGGCTTATCAATTTTTATCTTGAGGAGAGCATCATTTTGTTAATTTTTCTTCCACAAGAGATTAATAATAATTTCGACATATTTTGTGTCCAATACAATTATGACAGCCATTTGGAATTTTTTATAAGTTGCACACTTGGTGTAGTTACTTCCATTTTACATGACGATGCGAAAATTTTTGCAGAACTTCTACAACTGTTAGTGCAATATGGACAAGTTGGTGATCTGCTGCATAGTTGATTTAGACGTACTGAAAGTATTTCTACAGTGATTTTTTCGGCAGTATTGTGAAACTTCACAATGATAAATTGCACAATCAATTTTAATATGTTTAATAATCTTTCTGAACATAGATAACATAAATAATAATTCTAAAACAATTGTAGAACATTTTTAAATTTCGATAAGCTACATTCGCTACTTGGGTTGTTACATACATACACACACCCAAACACACTCTCACACACACACACACACACACACACATGCAGAGAGAGAGACTTTTGCTCAGTTTGTAGAGATGAGTCGAATGGTATATGACATTCGGCTCTCCGGGCCTCGGTTAAAAAGTCGGTTTTCACAGTGTGTAACCAAACGTTACAGGAATCAAATTTATTTTTTTATTTGTGCTATATAAATGTGGAAACCAATGCACTCATGTCGCTTTAATTTTACACAAAAACGCCTAAAGTAACATACACTACATTCAATTCAATTACACTTAACATCACCACTGGGTCAAAACTGTTATACTGATAAGCAGCCATTTTCCGATGATTAATCGCGGGAAATTGGAAATCCCCGCCAAGAAGGCAACCGCAGATCAAGTCGTTCACTTTGAAACAGGCGAGCGAGTGCGTAAGACGTGTCGTTTAAATAGTGCAAAGAAATAGAAGGTTAAGTGAATTCTAAATTAACCATTCAGGACCTTTTGGTTACTACGTTAACAGCAGTAATTGGCATACCGGCAGTTGTGAACTCCGGCAGACACCCGCACACGCTTCGGCCTAGACGATTTAACGGTCGTCTACGTCTAACCGTAAAAGACCAGCGATTGGTCCTCTGGTCAACCGCGACCATAACCGCTAAGGAGGACAGAAAACTCTCGGGCAAAGGCCCTAATTACCAAGGAGAGTATCCCTTCTCGGTCTGGCAAGAACGGTACCGTCCGTCGCCAACCGATCTCGCCAACGAAGGAAGCGCCTGTGAACGATCCGCTCAGAACGCCTTTCTGAGCCCGCCAACTCATCACCCACGCCAAATCAGAGATTCTGCGCCCAGCCACAACCATCTTTCACCGAGGTTCATCGGTGCCATTTACAGCGAGTCTCGCCAGTCCAGTCAACCGTTTGGTATGTACCAGTGAAACAGTGAACCCACCATAGACACAATTAAAAACACCGTACATTTACACCAAAAACAAATATAACGAATGTTGAAGAAACTTGAGTGTTTTAATAGCAATAAATCCGCGAAATCCCTCTAGTTTGCCCAGTAGCGCGCCGACCCTGCGACCAAGTCCGAGTCACGTGTTGCTGAAGCTTGTCGGGTAAGTCAAAAAGTTACAAGTGATTGCATAACCTTTCTATATGGGAAAGGCAAAAACGACTGATGAATAAAAATATTGAAAACGAAAACTTGCGTGAATAAATCCCTTGAGACAGAACGTGCCATCCTTTTCAAATTTGAAAAATCGTTCTTCCGACTGGAAAAAAGCTGTAATCTAATCTAATTAAATAGGACTACAGTATCATCACCCTGTGATCTGATTTCGCATGCAAGTTTTAAAATGCAGTCCGTATAGTGAACCAGATCACAAGTTAAAAAAAAGCTTCGAAAACTATCTAACTAATGGTGCTTAGTCACATTTCTCAAAAACTCGGTCTACATGGTTTTTGGACAGTACCTGTGATATCATGTAATCCTAGTACGTTGATTTTAGTGGTCAACAAAACCGGTGAAAAAATTATTGGTTAACAAAAACGGTGAAAAAATAATTTTTTCGATTCACTCAAGTTCTCAGAGGGTGTTTTAGGTGAAATCATAGTTACCTGCTGAATCAAATAATTTTTGTTGGGTGCATATTATATCTATGGTGATTTATTATCATATTTACAGAAGTATTTACCGTATCTACCGCAAAAATATCCACTAACTTATAATTTTGTCATATCATCTTGATAGCAAGGATTATTATTACCCAAATCCGCAGCATAATTATTGTTCTGATACTTCATGTTATGATTGACTCCATCAGTCTTTTTGTGTGTGGTCGTATCTCTAAACGAATTATTATTGGAACCAGAATTATCCGTTTGGTTTTCATTTTTAACTTTAAGGAAACTTTCATAAAGGTTATAATTGTTGATTATCACATTTCCTTTGATGATATGCGTCGTGATGCTGGGTGGTCCTACCACAGAGGTATTAGTTTTGTCATTTGTGCTTCCAAGTGACAACTGAATGGTATGGTTTTGATTCGACTCGTCATGAACGGTAGAGATGTACGTTATGTCATGTTCGTTGCCGTGTGTATATGACTCTGTACTTGCTTGGCTCATCCTCGATGTAGATGTATTTGTGCCACGACAACGCGAATCATCTGTTTTTAGTCGTGAATTTTTTCTTTTCGATGGTTTTCCTCTGGGACTGTCTCCAGTGTGTGGGCCGTCTAATTGATCAAGTTTTCTGCATGTCAAAAGTTTCGAAAATGCATGACGAAAATTTGTGTTTTTCCATGCGTAAATCAACGGATTCATCATTGAATTGGCCATGGCCAGAGAGAATACAGCTTTGTACAATACTGGTGAGTTCTGATCCAGAAAATTGAATATTTGAGTCAATATGACTACAAAGTATGGAAGCCAACATAACGTGAAACAACCTATTATTAGAAGAACGACCTGAAATACAATTATTTTTTTGTTACTTTTTATTGGTAGAATGTCGCTATTATCAGTTGAATTGAATTTACCTGCACCGACTTCCAATCGGAGGACGACTCTTGAGAATTGTGTGCTCTAAGTTGTTTTGAGTGTTTAGCTGCTTCGCGCCATATTCGCCAGTAAACGATAAGCAAACAAATCCACACCAACGAGAAAAGTGGTGTTATTACACCTGCTACGTACCATGGATACAGAAGCTCATCGAACTCGCATTCCATGGCGGTTTCCCATTTGTTCCAAATCAATGGAATACTTGCCACGAAAACCGCTAGAAACCAGCCGAATGCTAGTATTGCCAGGGCCACCTTTTTTGTCATCATTCTGAGGACAAAAGAAAAAGTATGCATTAATAGATGAAACGAACACATGTAAAAATTCTTTCTAATTTAAAACCTAATACCGCATCCGGAAAATCTTTATTAGAGTTGCTCGGTAGTGGGCTGTCGCTTACCGAATTATTCTTTATTTTGCTACACTGCAGTGTAAATTTTATGTAAAAATTTCGAGTTGTTCCTGTGATATGGTTACTCAAAGTGGGACAAACTGTCAAACTGGTATGCACGATAACTTAAGAACGGCATGACCGATTTAAAAAAGACCCTGTCAGTTTAGAGAAAAATCAGTCTTTAGTCCAGTTACACCATCACACGGCATCACATTGAACGAATCATGCCAGATGTATGGGTGCGCACTGTTGCTGTTTTGGCGTGCACGAATTTGGCATTCCTCTCCCCTGCTTCTATGCGGACTCACCTGAGGGCGATTTGTTCGTAAAATGTGAGAGCTAGATAATTGATAATATGATGTCTTTGTTAAAACCCAACTAAATTTCAATTGAGCGGTTCCGCTGGTTTATAATTTTTGTTTGGGTATTTGAGTTTTGTGTAAACATTCTTCATGGCCAACCAAAGAACAATTCTCGGTATTTTTTGAGTGTACAATCAAGTTTCTCTTTGTTTACTTTTTCTATATTTATCACTGATTAAACGTTCCTACGTTTTCGTTTCAACACATTGCACAGTGGAGCAAAAACGATAAAAAACGCGACTTTGCTCAATAATTTTATAAAAACATAAGCGAATATTTTCAAAGTTAGTATTTCTTATGCACATTTTTCTCTAGAACCGATTTATGATAGTTAGAAGATCCGCAAAATTCACTATCATACCCGTTTCGCATCAATTCCTCTTTTTTCTGACTTTACTTTGAAAACTAACTGTGAAACTCAGGAAAAAAAATCAATTCAACCAATCAGAAGGTATTTCTGACATGCTCATAAGTTATATAAATGGATTGTTTTTAATAAGATTGACCACAAATAACTATATTCTGTTTTACCCCAAGTCATCTCCTTCCATGAATTTACAGAAAAAAAGTTCTGCTGATCGGTGTTTGGATCAATATTGGTTAAACAATACAGTTCTATGTTTCGCATATAACCTCAAATAACAACTAACAGATAGTATTTATGATCGCATGCGTCGTTTAACCCCAATTTTCCCACAAATATAATTTTATGTTGAATTCAGATTTACAATCCAAAAGCAGATCCAATACGATCTATCAATATTGGTTCATATTACGTGCAAAACATTTGTGATCCAATTAAACACAATGGGAATGACAGTACTAGCCTGTTTAACCCGTTTTACCCCAATTTAATTCATAAGTCGTATTTCTGGTTAAACTTTTTTTCACATACCGAAAGCAGGCTGATCTCGGTTGATGAAAATCGATTGATATTACGAAAAAAGACCTGAAAATAGGATTACAAATGAATTTAATGGTAATTCTACCACCTTTTTACAAAAATGAAAACTTTAAAATTGAACAACAAAAATTTAAAACCGAAAACTGTTTTATTTTACACTATTTTTATTGCTGCGTATTTTCGACAAATAACGGCTAGAGAAGATAAAGATATGAAATAGATAGAATCAGTTATAAACTTAGATCGGAAAAGCTAGACTAGGCAAGCTCATATGGGCAAGATCGGAAGGAAGGAATGATGTTTAGCCGGTGTTAGTGACATAATGTAGTGAGAACTACATATGCTTCTTGACCATGACTTCGTGGTCACTGGTTTTAAACTCGACTCCCACGAATAGAACGTAAAATAAATGTCATTCTTTCCTTTCGATCTTGCACATATGAGCCTGCCTAGTCTAGCTTTTCCTATCTATGTTTATAACTGATTCTATCTAGAATATGTATCCGCCTTTCATTTTCATATCTTTATCTTCTCTAGTCGTTACTTGCCGAAAAATACCAATGAATGTTAATTGATACAGTAAAACTGGAAATTCGTTTGAATACTGTACGATAGGGTTCAACATAGGTATATACTGAGGAATGCTAAGATATATCAGGTGTACAACTTTGCTTCCGATAGGTGGCTGTACCGGCTGAGGCTAGTTAAAATACATAGATGATAATGCCTTTAAAGTGAGTGTGTACAGTGCCTAACGAATTGTCATCGCTGTTTCAGTGACAGTTGTTCTTGTTTTCGTATTATTCACGCTCGAAAATGTCTGTTTATGTGCCCAACTCTCGCCATTTGCGGGAAGTTTTACTTTTCTGTTACAATTCGAAAAAAAATGCAACTGAAGCGCATCGAATGCTTTCAGAAACTTACGGTGATGCTGCTCTGAGTAAAAGAACGTGTCGGGAGTGGTTTCAACGTTTTAAAAATGGTGATTTCGATGTCGAAGACAAACATGATGGTGGAAGAGAAAAAACCTTCAAAGATAAATAACAATTTACTACGAGCTCTCAAAACCGGGTGAAACCATCACAGGAGACCGCTACCGAACGCAACTGATGCGCCTTAGTCGCGCGCTTAAAGAAAAGCGGCCACAGTATCAAGAGAGACATGACAAAGTCATCCTCCAACACGACAATGCTCGGCCTCACGTCGCAAAAGTGGTCAAAAAGTACCTGGAAACGCTGAAATGGGAAGTCTTGCCCCACCCGCCGTATTCCCCAGATGTCGCCTCATCTGACTTCTACCTATTCTGTTCGATGGCACACGGCCTGGCAGTTCAACATTTTCAATCCTTCGAAGAGTTGAAAAAATGGATTGCTTCATGGATAGCGTCAAAAAAGGACTCCTTTTTTCGAGCCGGGGTCCGAAAATTTCCGGAAAGATGGGACAAAGTTGTCGCTGGCGACGGACAATACTTTGAATAATACATCTGTAAGCATTTTTTCGCAATAAAGCTTTAAATTTTGGAAAAAAACGGCGGAAGCAAAGTTGTACACCTAATACTATTATAAAAGTGTGCTCTCATATAAATTTTAGTAAATTTATGTTGTGGCCGCATATTTTTCCAGTAAATTTTTGATCATACTTTCCAAATTTTTAAAAAATTGATTACACATATTTCCAAATTTTGGCGTTTGAATGTGTAGTATTTTGTAATTAATTTGTCAAAAACTGTTTAGTTTCTAAATTTAAAAGTATGCAGTCTTCGACAAAAATATGTATTTGGATAATTAAAATATATTGTAGAACATTTTGAGGAAAAACTTGATTTTGGGAGTTTCTAACAAATAACTCGACACCAATGAATTTTGAAGTGTTCACGTCTTCGGTATGTTTTCTTGTTTAAACATGATATACAACTTTTCTAAAAACACGAATTCTCTATCTCGTATTGTATGAAACATATTTTTTGTACTCGCTTGTAGATAGAATAATTAAAACTTTGATAACATTAAAAGAAGTGGACTGTTCCAAACCAAAATTCATCTGAAGACATAGAAGCTCCAAAATCATTCGCAAGCACATATAAAAAAATGCGTGTTTTGGTATGATTGGGACCACTGCACTATGGTCCGAAACGGGAAATTAGCGTGACAAAAATATTTTCACTATTAAATATTAGTTTTTTGTAATTGGTGTCTTCACAAAAGTTGTTTGTTATCAAATGGCGCTCCTTTTGATGAAAAAAATTACTAGGGTGGTCCTCATTTAGACTGAAATCTGCAATCTCACTTTCTTAATTGAACTCAAAAATGATTTTGTTGTACAATAAAGTTGTAGGAAATTTTATTTTGAGCAACTTTGTTGAAAAAAGCACCTCTCCAGCTCTTCATTTGATCGTGTTACATCAATTTTCCCGAGTAAAAGTAGGGTGGCTCCTGAAAAATCACTTATTTTGTTCTAACTTTTTTGTGTACAGTACATAAAACTAATATTTAATAGTGAAAATATTTTTGTCACGCTAATTTTCTGTTTCGGACCACTGTGCAGGGGACGTGTCATGGTATTATGAAACCCCATGTAAAATTCTCACAAAAACACCTAAACACGTACTCTAACGTACTTCAGCAAAAATTTTCATCCGCTTCGTACGATGTATCAGGCTAATAAATGTGTGCTAAAATAGCAGAGTCATCATGACAAATCATTTTCTAACGTTAGTGATTCATGATCAGCTAATTTTTTGGTTATTTAATGACTTAGTTTCTACTTCTGGCACTACATTCCGTTTCGGAACTTACCCTACCATTCTCATAAATTCTGTAGCCTTTGTTAATGACCCTATTGACAATAAAAATCCTTCTGATACAGCATTCACTGATATTCGTTCAACGTTAGGAGATTTATTGACCGATATTGTGTTGTTGTAACTGAGAACAAATGTTTGGCTCTAAGTTATGTGTAGTATAGGTAAAGACCAACTAAACTAAAGATGTTCAATTTTGGAACCAACAAATTATTTCAATAGCCTAACAATACGATTGATTTAGCATCTGTAATCCAACACAGAAAGTATGAAGTAACGAAGTTACATGTGGTTAATGTAGTTTCTGCAAATGTCAACGACGTGTAAAATACTTACCGAGTATAGTGTAACGGATAGCAAATAGCAATGTATCTGTCCACAGCAATTGCAATCAAATTCCAAATAGATACTCCACATGCAATAATCAGAACGAAGAAACGAAGTAGACAGAAATGCTTGTGATGACCGAGTTCATTTCCCATATAAAAAGCTAGATGGTAAGGCAACGTGAGACCTACAAATATGTCCGAAAGTGCCAGTGACAGAACGAACAGGTTCGAGAGTAGTTGCCGCAACCGGCGATGGAAACGAACGGCCAGAATCGTTAGAATATTTCCGCTCAGGATGCAAACCATCAGTATACCATCAATGATAGCCCATATGAAAAGATCATCGTTAATGACTGTAACGCGATCAGCAAACGCCCTCACCGTAGTGGTTTCATTTAGCTGTGATTCCATTTTTTCGGTATCAATGTTCAACATATTTGAAGTTTGTATCTTTTTCAGCTTCTGTTCTTTTCTTTTTTAAATGCACTGACATTTTTCACCGTATTTTGAGTTTATCGGGAATCTTGCACAAACAGCTTTGTATCTGATTGGAACTGATTTTTTGTGTTGTAGAACTCGATTGCATCAAAATCGAAGCAGAACAACCAATTGTACAGAGAATCGTATTGTAGATGTTTTTTTATAATATTAAAGTCCTAATCACACATTAATTCATTACAAATAATTATTCATCTTCGATCACATGTACTACTTTCTGGTAACTTTTTCATTCTACCATTTGAACATATCATTTATGTGGTACTCCGTTTGCTTATCTGTAACACTGTAACTCACTACTCGAACCAACATCAACGGACAGGATCCTATGGAGCGTATCAATGCGACAATCGCGATGTATTTGAACTTGATTTGTTGACACTTAATCTAACACAACTTATTATCATCATTCTTCAGATGAGTAAAACTCATTGCAGTTATTATACGCATATTCCATCGCACTCTCTGATTCTCTTACTCATCGCCAGGAGTGAGCCGATCCAGGAAACTGTATTTGCATGTGTTTAGTGTCCATAAACTTATCGAAATTTTATTATTGTGTTTTCGAAATACTCCACTGAGTATTGAAGTTGAATTCATACAAAGTGGAATGCTTTACACCGGCTATGTTCGAGGACGCCAACGAAGAGTAGCGCATACAAACGGTACGAAGGTTGAACAATGACTACCAAATATGCCATCGATAGTGTGAGACAAGCTAGTTTATCGAATCACTCTAGGTGTACCACAGGTGGTAACCAAACTGCTCTTCTCTAAGTACATACATCGTTTTGGCATTATTCTCCATTCAGTGAGCATTTTAGCAAACGATGAACGGGTTTTAGGGGATTTTGACGGCGCGAACTGTGACAGATTATGTGCTCCATGTTGGTCCTCTTTAGAGTGTTATTTGTTTATTTCGTAAAGGACAGGCACACGAAACGAATCGAAATGATATGGTGCTTTAGATGTTAGATTTGACCTACTTATAGTTATATCAATAAACAATATCACATTGGTTGGTTTACAGTGATACTTGAAAATTTGAATGTTTTTTTTTACGTTCTCAAAACTCACTTCATAATTTTAAATGACATTCTACTTCATGTTTACACTTTGAAGTTCAAGGATATTTGAATAACTGTTATACTATCTAGATCTCATTTCAGATTTGAATTCTTCTAATTAAAAAAAATATTTTCAAGTGCATAATTGTTTAGTTCTTTCTACACATTTGCTTACTGGAGTCGTAAGAAGGCACAATCGTGCACAAACGCTTGAAATTCACTTTCGATCGCAGCCCTTTGAAGGAAGGCTGCGTACCAATACTCGTTCAGATTATTGGTTGGGAGGTAAACTCTGCTCAGAACAAGACATGCATGAACAATATCGTTGTTAAAAACTCTATTTGCTCAGTATGGAAACTATAAGGAGAACGAATGAGTGTAATGATTTGTTGGAAAAATGAGAGATCGTTAAAACTAGCAGAATACCACACTTCTGGAGGGGTTGACGAATATAAAACATTTGAGTCATCATAGTGGTGGAGTCGTAACGTCTCTGACAAATTTGGAGAACGCATATTCGAATCCAGCTCGAGGATTCGTTTTGTTTTCAATATCTTCTGTACATTACAAAAAAAAATCTTGGTCTCTCAAGAAAACAATGATTTTATATTACTACTATTATCTAAATATATTATTCTAAGCAAATATATATAGATATAGATATTATAGATATAGCAAATAACTTTGTGCTATAAATATCATTGCAAAATTTGTGGAAGTCATTTTCTAACAATTTAGTAATTTCTGCTTCTAATTTTTAATTTTCTTTCTTCGACCGTTAAAACTAAAGTACACAAACCCAGACAAAGTGTCTTCTGAGATAGACATATCCGAGCATGAAAAATTACACATTTTTACAGTGAATCTAACGCATATTTAATGAATTTTGACAAAGTTTTTAGTGCCCAAATATGTAAGTTTCCACATCTGCTTGAATGGTCACATATTTATATCATTCGTGTGGATTTACGTCCCCTTTGAATTTCATAAATTCATAAAATTATGTACTGTGCACATGGTATGCTGAGATTTACGTCATGCCAGACCCTGTCAGCTTAGAGCGGAATCAATCCCCAGTTCAGCAACTCCATCGCATCATAAATAAAATAAAGTGTAATAGTAAGTAATAGTAATGTAGTTGAGCAACCCGTAACACCAAAAGCGTCGTCTGGTGGAGAATGGCTGCGTAAATGCTCCTAAAATACATGCATAAAGTTGTCTGCGCATTTAACACAACCACAGTAGCTAATGGAAAAAAAGTACACCCGTTTCTCACTTGAAGCGCTGTTAGTGTCTCCGTACAATGGGAAATCTATGTTTATTTGATTTATGATCGAATGGTATCACATTCAACATCTCACGTGAAATGTATGGGTGCGTAGTACTGCTATTTTCGCGCGCACGATTTTGAAATTTTCCTCGCCTACTAGTGTGTACGATTTTCGATGCGGCTCCACTGGGGAAGCCATACTCGCAAAAAATTACGTCGCCTATTGGCGTTTTCGTTTTTAATTTGCACTACACCGGTGCAGTGCTACACTGAGGTATGAATAAACGCACAAAAATGACGAAAACATAAACAGTAACCATTGACTACAATTAACGATTCCATTGCACAGAGCTACACCAAACTTTTGATGAGTGCTACACCAGTGGTATCGGTGCAGAAAAAATTGTTTGCTATGTTTTTGTAAACATCAATTCAATCCTTGTTTACATTACATAGTAGTTCCCATGAGTGTTGTTTTTTCGCTGATTTCATTGCTGCATTTTTAATACGATCGATGCATGAGATTTTGTATCAGTTGCACAATAATTGTGAATAAATGTTCGTGACAACGGATGAACTTAAAGATATGTTGCTCAACACAGAAAAATTGCGCTTTTTTCATAACACAACAGTTACTACCATAGTAATATGAACTAATTTGATAAATTGCACAATCTGTAGAAAAATACAGGACAGCAACTTAACGTGCTACTTGGGTATGAAGACTCAATAAGAGATGTCTTAAAAATAAACTCCCTGGTTAACGATTTAATGCATAGGGTGCTGGTCTCACAAGCCCGTTGTCGTATGTTCCATCCCGGACTAAGAAGTATTCATAGTGTCATTAAGATAGTAGCACCAACCATGCAATGGTTCTGTACGCTATGAATCGACAGCGAAGTATGTTGAAACAGAAGGTCAAATTCCACAAAAGGAATATAATGCCAAGACTTTGCTCTAATAATTGTCTGATGAGTACCGAAATTTTTTTAGAAACAAATCCTGACTTCAAGAACCATTTGCGTGCGATGAGAACGACTGTTTAACACCGAAATTATAACTAAACTAGCTGTCCCGGAGAACAGAATTTCGTCCCTCCCGAAATCCATATCTGGATTTAAATTATTTCTGGCAATCGTGAATTTAAACCATATTCAGACTGCAGAACTCAGGATCTAAGTTGTCCACATTTCACTCCAAATTTATTGCATTTATTAATTGAACTCAGTACTTTGTTTGAGTTAATCTAATGAAGCGCAAGCACTCTCATTTCTTATCACTCACATTTAACCATAAAAATAGTTGACATAACCGATGGAATTGTCCAAATCATCGAACGGTATGCGGAAAATTTAGGTGAAATGATATTTTTGTTTTCTGCTATATGTCGAATTTATTCTACATTTTCCTAAAATATGTATATCCAATACCGTTGTTTTGAGGTCAATCACTTTCGCTGTGGACAAAAAGTAGTAAAACTTTTGAAACCTTATTCGTCGAAATAACGTTTTCTAGGTTGGTATGACTGTCAGTCTATTCAACGTGAGTTTCTATTACATAATAGTTACGTGATCATTAGGGTTTTGCCTTTTACACACCTTAGTGATGTTGTCTCTAATGTCGTTTTCGTTTGATGCCAAACCTAACCCAGTTTCCACTCTAACTGCTGTCAAACCGTTTGTTTGAAGCCAGTTTCGAACCTAGTTTCAACGTTGTTGAACTGAAAATCGAGTCAGTTTCGAATCTAGTTTTTATATCAGGTTTGCTCAAACCCTCGTCGATAAGTGCAAAATCAAAACAGTTTCGTGAAAAGTGTTTGTTTGATGAAACTACCCAGGGTCATTTTTAGTTTTCTCAAGCGAAAACGACATAAATGATATTTCAACGTATTTCGGCAGTGAAAATCACATCGCATGCATCAAGTCTAGAAGTTAGAGATTCTGTTTCCAGTTTTTAGAAATCTTAAATTATTGAAGAATCACATTACTATCTTTTTAGGATAGGTAGGAAGCATTGAATAACTCGCTATCCTTCAAACAATCATTGAAGATGCATTTTCCATATTATTTATATGCTATATTATAGGGAAAGTCGAGACTGATAACATAAAAAAGAATTCTGTAAATCCATGCAACCATTCTTGATTGATGATCGTACATACATTTTGCAACTTTGTTTCATTTTTTTGATTTTTTTGTGTCCACTAACAATTTGCTCTTGTATGTGAAATCCAAAACCATTTTTCAGTAGTTCAGGAGTTCCTGAGGTAATCCAGAACCAATGATTCAAGTATTTATATAGAGTAGATGCCCTGTGCACTATGAATTGGCACCGAAGTCGGTTGATTTCTTAGCTTTCTGTTCGAATTAATGTCGAACACTTCTGTACCTCTCTGTTGTATTATTCCGGACACACTTGGAACTACACGCAAAAAAATCCCTGTTGTTTAAATCAATAAAACGATTAGTTAGCCATCAAATAAAAAAATAGTATTTTAAATCTGAAATATCGCAGATTCAAATGTTTATTCCAAATTAGTTTCAAAAAAACATTGGTTGAATCAAACCAGAATTGTTGTTGTCACTACAAAAAAAATCTTTTTTTCTGCGTGTAGATCTTATGCAGTAATAATCTAGAACAACTTTCAGAAAGTTGACTACCTATACTCCGTTCCCGTCATGATCGGTATCAACTGACTATCGCTGTCCCACAATATGCTACCAAACACAAATTTTATTTAACCGAAAAAGTTGTGTTTGGTAGCATATTGTGAGACAGCGATAGTTTGTCGTTTCGGATTGAACTTTTCTACAGGATAAAGTGATCAATGAAAATATGATTAATTATGTTTTTATTGAATTTGATGAAGTATACAATTTTTGACATATCAATGCGCTTAACATCTAGTGCAAACACTAAATCACTTGATAAATCAATGGAGCGCTCAAAATGCTTCATTTTACACCAAAATTTTTCCCTTACATTGCAATCACGTACCTGTGTGATTCATCAGCAAATATACAAGTATATAATCAGTAAAGCAAAGTTACAATTAGCTGTATCAACTGAGATAATATATTTTCACTTACGTGTGGAGTTATCTATGTGGCGTTAGTTTCCAGGCTGATATAAGAAAAACATGCATCAACTAGCTTATCAGTGTGGGAAAGCAACAAATGTGTCTTCGGCATTTGTTTCTCAGTTATTTTTAACTAAATCGTACATGGAGAAAAATGGATTATAACTCAGCAATTTATATTGCTATCTAAAATATATATATCTCACATTATCTGTCGAATCAACAATGTTACAGTTGATATAAAAACCACTTTGGTTTTCGGAAAAAGAGGGGCGTAGAAGTCAACCTCAACGCTGATGTTTTGTTTATTAACGATTTTAAAAACTGATTCCAAAGGCTATCCGTCTTAAACATTTTCATCGATTTTCTATATTTATAAGATGTGCATTTCTACTAGAAAACTTATTCTATTTTATTTTGTGAGCAAAGACATACCTCCTGTATTTGGAAATCAAAACCTCTATTTTATTTTACATTCTTTAAAGTTCTATATGGGCTTGATCCACTATTCACTATTCATACAATTGACGTCCTCATCCATTGCACAGTGGTTCAAAAGTGCAATTTCACGCTCTCAATTGATAACTCATAGGATCGTGGTTTTTGAGGTACAGTATCTTCAGCAAAGTTGCTCAGAATGATAGACGCCATCTTTTGGTAAATTTTATTTATGTGATCAATCCCTCTAAAAGTGAGATAAAAATTTTATTTTAGCTCAGGGCCAACATAGGGGCTAAGTTACTTCGACAAAGTTGTGCAGAATGTTATTTCAAACAAGTTTGCTGGAGGTACTATTCCCGTAACTTGAGTGTATTTTATGGTATAATGTATTTTCTGAAAAGGGTGTCCAGAAAACAGTTTTTGTAAGAAAACATATATATTTTCAATTTAAATGTGTTTTTCATGTTATACAAAGTTTTTCATCTTTAAAAATTACAAAACTTTCTCAAACATACTGTGCTATCATTTCAGTTTAATGAAATAGAGCAGGTTTTCATGTTTTTTTTAAATAAAATTCTAACTTGTCTATTATCAAAAGGCGCAGGAAGGTGCAGATGAGACTACTTACATATTAAACTACTTCAAAAGAGCTTTCATACCGTGGTTGAGTTACTCATCTGCGGTCGTAATACACTCCGTTTACCTTCGCTATGGCTACTCCCTACGCTTGCGTTTTCATCACCTCTTGCACTGGGTATCGACCAGTCGTCAAGATCGCCACAGTCTTGGATTCGTCCGACACCCAGTTCCCGTTATCTACCGGTGTGTGATAGAGATCCGAGAGAATCGCGACATCAATGCCCCATTCCGCCACTGACTGGTACAGCAATTGCTGGCCAGCTGCACAGTGATTTAGATTCAGCTGTACTACTTGCATGTTGTTTACTCCCTCCACTTGTTGGACAAGTAGGTTCGCCCATGACTTGTTGGACAAGTAGGTCCGCCCTCTTCTTGCTCGCGCATAGCATGCAACGTGGTGTTCTTTCACATGCATAAGCCTTGTGCCCCTCGCCGCCGCAACGCTTGCAGAGGTTGCTTCGGTCTAAGCCTTTGCAGTCCCACGACTTGTGTCCAGGTTCGAAACACCTGAAGCACATGTCAACCGCCGGCGATTTGTAAGCGGTCAATGGGCATACCGACCATCCGACCTTTAGCCTGCCCACTTTGAGGACCTTGTTAGCATCCGTGGCCGATAGCTTGAATGTAGCTATCTGGGTGCCCTGTGGTCCTTTCCTCATACGAATGGATTCCCGTGAGACATTCACACCTCCTTGCTCCTTGATGGACATGGCCAGTTCTTCTGCGGTGGCGATTTCATCCAACCGTTTGCAGTGGAGTGCAACCTCGCTACGCAGGGCTCTAACTTCGGCCGTGTCGCCCAAGACTTGTTGGGCCAACGCAACAAGCTCCGCCCACCTGTGCTCCCCTTTTTAGCTCGAGCAGCATCTCTCCCGTTTTCGTGCGACGGATGCTGCGAACCTCTTTGCCAAGCTCGGCTAGCTTTGCCTCACTCCGCATGGCCTTGAGCACATCAGCATACTTTTCTTTGTCGGCCAACAAAGCCGCGCCTTTGTCCCTAGTCCTCCTCCCGGGAATGGGCCCAGCATCTTTTGAGACCCTTTTCTTCTTGGCGATCTTCACCCATGGATTCTCACCGGGTTCGCTTACATGGCTCGGATCCGGGGGTCGAGTGTCGAGGTTTGGGTTGAGCCCCTCGTCACGTTTCTTCGCCCCATCATTTCCGCCATAGTCTTTGCTCCTTTTGGCCTTGGGAGTCAGGCGTTTACTTCCTGGAGAATCCCTGGCGCGTTTCCGGCGCTGTTCATTCCGCTCAAACGTGAGCCAGAGCGCATAGTCGACCGTCTCCTGTTTTTTATCGGTATCGAAGGTGAAGGGTTCTGTTTGAAAACACTTCTCCGACTTTCCGCCACCCTCTAACCGCATCTCGTCGAGTTGTTCTATGACCGCTGTGTGTGTATGTGTGTGTGTATGTGCGTATGTGTGTATGTAACGTTTTTTTGCACTAACTTTCCTCGGAGATGGCTGAACCGATTTTCACAAACTTAGATTCAAATGAAAGGTCTTGTGGTCCCATACAAAATTCCTGAATGTTATTTGGATCCGACTTTCGATTCCGGAATTATGGGGTAAAATGTGCAAAAATTGTGAAAATAAGTGCACCAGCTTTTCTCAGAGATGGCTTAACCGATTTTCACAAACTTAGATTCAAATGGAAGGTCTTGAGGTCCCATAAAAAATTCCTGAATATTATTTGGATCCGACTTCCGGTTCGGGAGTTATGGAGTAAAATGTGCAAAAAAATGTGTTCTAACTTTTCTCATAGATGGCGCGACCGATTTTCACAAACTTAGGTTCAAATAAAAGGCCCTGTGGTCCCATACGTAATTCCTGAATTTCATGCGGATCCGACTTTCGGATCCGGAAATATAGGGTAAAGGGGTTTAAAATTGTATACCATCACTGAAAATGGGGAAAAACCTTAAAAAAAATCTAAATCGACCTCAAATCTTTTCCAATTGATAGTTTTCATCAGTAGACGGTCAAACAAACCGATTTCGGTTATTCTTTTAAGAATCGAAGAAAATTATTTTGAAGAATACCACAGTATTATAAATGATAGTATAATTGATATGAGAAAGGCATCATTACACCACTAGGTGGATTAAAGGTTTTTTTAGTTTTTCTTTGACCTATTCTGTCTAGTACCGACCTATTTGGTCTAGTACTATCATTTTGAAGATTTAATGAGTTTCGATAAACGTAAAAACGATTGTTTTGATTTTGATTTCATTTGACCAATTTCTCAACACATTTCACCTTCGGTTCATTAGTGCCTAAAGCAATCCAAATTGAACTGCCATCTCCGCCTAGCAAGTCAATTTCAAATGTTAGAAATGACTTACTATACTTTTACAATAGATTATGCGTTTCATGCATTATGATGATGGGCAGGCAAATGTGATCTCAACCCCCCTATTGAACCCAGCTAATTATCGATAAATTCAGTTATATCACGGATTACGTTTTCATAAATTGTGTCATACGTGGAATTTCGCTGCTAGTAAAATTCATAAACCAGGGTGGCAAGTGACCGGGAAAATCGGGAAAACCGGGAAAAAGTCGGGAATTTGGTTTCACCGGGAAAAAGTCGGGAATTTAAGTGCAAATCCGGGAAAAAATTTACTAGCCCTGATCTCAGTAACGATTTTTCAGCATCATGATTCGTCTGATACAACAAATGAAAAGTTGGAGACAATACTCAATTTAATATTTGAACGAGAAGCTCAGTACAAGTTTTAAAACATCTTATTGCCCCACACAGGTTGAATTGTGTACAATCCAATCAAAATGGGGCAAACACCCCATGTTTCATTCAACGGTTTTTGTAAGGGTTTGACAGAAATTTTAAATCAACAAGAGCTTTCATAGTTGTCATCAATAACAGCACAATGAATGCTCAAATGAAAGCAAAGATAATTTGGATGCTTCTGCTGCATTTCTATTAAATTTCAGAATAAGTATGCATAATGGTAAAAGTAACATCAGGTAACATGTTTAATAATTTTTAAAGAATTCTTAGGAGCATTCATGTTTTTGAGTGTCAGCCAATGATTCTCCTAATTTCATCAAAATTTGTCTCAGTCTCAAAGCTCTCACCTTATCCGCCGATTTCAAGGAATGTTTAATTTTCTTCTTTGACAGCTGAAATTGGCTTTTCAGAGTTTGTTAGAACCTTAGAATGGTTTGAAGATGGTTTGATTTGTTCAGTGAATCTATGTTTTTTTAAGGTTATCAGCATATTGATGTCGACGAAGAAGCAGTCGAAGATTGTCGATGATAGGAGAATCAAATTTAGATCATCTCAGTCACTAGAGGCATAGATTGTTGTTGTTTTTCCAAAGTGACAAGCGTACATTTTAAGAATTCTAGAAAGATTTTGTTCTGTCTCGCCAAAAGCCAATATTATTTTCGAAGAGACATACAAAGTTTCAGAAAAACGAGAGGACGGTTCAATAGAACTAATTCTTTCGGTACAACTATTAAGTTTTCAACGGTTCTTTGAAATGAACGGTTTTGCGCATCTCTAGAATACACTCCTAATTTGAATAAGTTTTATTAAGGACTGATTTTCCAGATAGCCTTATAAAGACTGATTGAGTGGTAGTCTGGCATAAGCTTGAATAACTCGAAAAATATTTTTTTTAATGTTAATTATAAGACTTTAAATTTAATTTTCCGTTTTTAGGCTTTAAAATGCCTGATGATATTTCTGGAAACCTTAAAAAACACCACCAATAACCGATATGACGTGTCAAATATGACGCTCAATTTATGTGCATCTGATAAGATGTAAAATCACAATATTTTTTCGAACTGTGTATATTTAAGCTCTAATCCTTCGTAATATACAAGACTGATCGCTTTCATAACCGTTGACCAGATATGTTTCTTATTTTAATCCTATTGTTACATCGATGTTACTGGCGAAGTAACATACAAAATAGAGATGGAATACATTGAGTAGGTTGGTACTGTCACTTCAGAAGATGAACGTTTGAACAAACTGTGGATGAGATTTTTAAACGTAGTTCCAAGAAGGTACCCGCCAAATACTTCATTTCTCAACTCTCGGTTTTTTTTGGACATGGGATTTCTATGAAAAGCTTAAATGAGACAAATATTTTAAAACTAAGCTATTTGTGCCTGTTCTAAAAACCGGGAAATTTTTATCTCGCGCACCGGGAAAACCGGGAAAAAACCGGGAAATTGAAATCGCTAATTAACTTGCCACCCTGATAAACGCAATATCAATCGGTATGATTCAAAAATAATTATCGTTTATCGCATAAATGAATGTTTTCGTTTAATTTAATAGAAATATATGTTTTTACGGTGTAAACTAATTAATTAACATAGCTAATGAGATTCATATAAATTTCCAGGGCACTTTCCGGCTGGCATGTGAACATGTGCTTAAGTCACTTAAAAAAGGACGTGAAACATTGCTGACACTTTTGGAAGCCTTTGTGTACGACCCTCTGGTGGACTGGGCAGTCAGTGAGGATGTTGGTGCTGCAGGATTCGCCGTATCAACGTACGGAAATCGAGAAGGGTTCCATAATGATCTTCATCACGCGAAGAAGCAACTGGAGCGTGAGGTCAACCGGGACACGTTGGCAATACGATTCTCGGAGGTCAAGTCAGAATGGAGTCATAATCGTGATGATATCTATCAGCAACTTTTACTGATGCAGACATTTTTACTTGAACTTCAGACAAGTCGCCAGGAATTGAGTGTAGCTGAAGGACAGCGTGATTCATTATCTCGACAAATCCAAGTGATCCGAGAAGCGGAATCATTAGATTCGGCCATCGCAAGCCATCCGTTGAACACTCTTTCGCAGCGGTATAGTGTGTATAAAAAAATCATTGATGAACATGAGTCCGTAAGAAGCATCCTAATGAGTAAAGTTTCCGAAAGTGAAAAGCAAATTGAAGATTATATGAGCTTCTGGAAGGATTACGAATCCGGCAAACTGCAAGAATATATGCAGGGAGTTGAAGTCCACGTGGAAGACTGTTCTGACTCTGAGTTTGATCAAGTATGTGAATTTTTAGAAAGCTCAAATCTTCATGACATTTATGTGAATTCTAATGCATGTCGACACGAATTAAACGATTACACTTTTCGGTCAGCATTACTAGTTAAGCACGCGTTGGAAACGCTGAGTCATTATGGTACGATAGTAAGCTATTATCCCAGTGATTGCATACAAGATCATTGGAATTTCAGATATTCCGTTTTGTATAGGAAATTGATGGATGAAAACTCCCAACAATCGTGTCTGGAGGTAAGCAATTGTTTTGTGTATATTTATTCTATGGATACAAACTATTCTTCAACATTTTAAGGTAACTCGTCTTCATCAGCAATACAAAACGAGAAATAGAAAAATATCATCTAGCCAGCAAATTCTATCGTTCTCATATCAACTCTCAAACCTGATATCTGATAATACATTCAGACTAGCGGAATTGGTCACTTATCACACGCAAGAAACAATCGAAAGTAATGTTCCAATAGATCAACTGTATGAAGCTAGTTTAGCGACCTTGAATGCAATCGCATTCGGAGATACCAATGCACGTCAAACCTTGACATGTGCCGCTCTCAAACTATGCTTAGATTTGAGCCAAAATTATCTGCTGTTAGAACAAACAGCTTCAACAGCAGGAGATGCATTGGTTGATTTGCAACTCAACGATAGCTGGTTTTTAACAGAACTGTACATAACATCAGCACAATTGAAAACGCTCTGTGATGTTTTTTTCCCAATGGATTCGTCATTGGCCCTTGATGATAACTTTTCCGTTGGTTCAAGCTGCCTTTCCATTTGTGTCAGCATGTACGAATATTTAAACAGTATGAATGAATGCATCACGCAAAGCCTGTTGACTGAAACTATGAAAGGCATAATATCAGAAAACCCTAGCGTCATCGAAATGATATCTGCTGTTTCAAATCTTCAAACTGATTTATATTCTCTGCCTCAGTTACTGGAGAATTTGAACATACATCTACAGTGCGTAGCAATGAACATACCATCCACACAAAATATTGCTCTGGACGCAGTACAAGATTTGAAACGAAAAGTAACGAAATTAGGTGAAAGGTACCTGAAGGAGAATCATACCGAGGGAGCGAAATTGTATTTCAAGTTGCATTCGCTGTTTGACGAGCTTTTACTGAAACAAAACGACTTATTAGTTATAGTGTATGACGGTGTATTAAAACTTTATGAGAGTGACCTTTTCGATCAGATCAAGGATTCAAAAGATTTGGCTGTAAGTAGTTTATAATGTAGTCTTATATATATATAAATAATTGTTTTTTTTTTTGGATTCCTCCTATAGGCACTGATTTTCAACAAATCCACAAATGATGTACTGGAAGCAATTTTTGTTGTGAAGCGTGTGCAAGCAATCATTCACTTCTTTACCTCTTGCCTACAGATGGCGTGCTCTTTCAAAGGCTCGAACCATGCAGCATCATTCAATGATTCCTCATTGGTCAGACCCATTCGGAAATTTATATCAGATTTCGTCTGTCAATCAATGCTAGGTATAGGCTCAACGGCAATGGGAATGATGATTTATGGCATCAGTCAGAGTTTATATCCCCGTAGTGAGGACGATGTTTGCATACTTCAACAAATTGCCTGTAAAGATCGGTTGTCTTTGAATGAACTATGCAATATAAGCATAGAGCAAACAATCAATAAAGCCAATATAAGTGAGCTAGAATTCAACCAGGTGAATAGTACTTGTTTGCATTTGAGCTTCACTTGGAGAAAGATGATGAGAATAAAATTACTTTCTGAACGAATTGTAGCTGAACAAATTTCTTTGAGTAGACTTCAAGCAATGTTCGTAGCCCATAGTTGGCTACATGAGATATCAGCGATTGGTTGTACAACGAACGTTTCACAGAATGATTTGACTCCTTATGCGAACCGATCCACGATCACTATGCAGTTGCAAAGTTTTGTTGAAAAACTTAGAACTACTAAACTGAAGATGCAGAAACTTCGCGACGAAATTCTTAGCAACACAAACGCCATTCTGCATCGATTGAAGTGGGCAGTCGGAGCTAATCCTGATTTAGGTTATTTATTTAGTTCTTTTGAGCAATCATCATTACAAAAACGAGACTATTTGGACGAGCGGATGTTGTATTTAGACATAGCCCTGAAGCACTGCTGCTCGGTTCTGGGTCATGAAATCGTTTATGCTCAACCCGATCTGGAACAAGATAAAGCATTTGTTGAGTTGGTTGAGCGTTTCAAAAAAGTATGCGTCAAACTACATTCATGCTCGACCATGGTTAATAAAACAGAAATTGCTTTGGTTGAATTACTTGATCCGGAAGGACAAATAGATCACATTTGGTTGAGCAATGTAAAGGCTTTGATTGACGATATGATTGGCCAAATACAGAGCAAAATTGCCCGCATGGAAAAAGAAGTTCAAAACGCGCAAGAAAATTTACACATGAGCGCTCACAAACTGCGATTGTTAGTCAGTGCACATCATCTGCTTGCTTCGGACATTAGAAACCTGTTGAAAATTAAGTTAAAGATGCAGTCGTCTCCGGTATTGCGAGAGTATCTGCAAAAATACAAAGCTTTCTTGGACACAATTTCTGAGCTTCATTCAAATGTTTTGAGTAAAGATTTCACTAACAAACTAGTGCAACATGCCGTTGATCTGGTGCAGAGTACGTTACCGAGCGTTCACAAGATTTTCGATCAGTTATTCGCTTTCGAACAGGATATTGATACGGAAGATGGTGGAAGCATAATGACTGATCATGAAGGCGGGGATAAACTAAGTGTAGAAATGATCGATTCACCAGTTAAGAAATATTCCAACTACAAGCGAATGGATAAAGGTAATTCATGTTTTATTTCTCGTGTTTTTCGGGGTAACGACCAATAGGCCACTTGTAAAAAACCACGTTGAAGAAGAATTTCGAAGCATTCAATACACGCTACAAGTTATCCATAACATCAAATGAAACAAAAAAGGTTTGTCTGTCGTCTGTATTAGTCATTGCTCAGGAGCAAATCCTTTATAGAGTGGATGACGACAGGTGGCTTATTGACCGTGATATAGATGATCATGTTAAATTATTTCTGTAAAATTATGTAAAATATGAGGCACATTCGGAAAGTTAGGACCCTTGAGTCATGAAAAAATCTTGAAATAGGTTTGAATAGCACATTCAGTTTCCTTAATATCTACTTCCCTTTTGAACCCTGCAAGTTGAACCAATTGGAGCCTACCATTCTGCTCTTCGTCACTAAAATTTATTCATATGATTTTGAAAGCACGTCACTAGTCTTTCCTTCACTTATTTTAGTAAATCCATGACCTAGGCATAACACAAAAATCCTTTTACAATGCAAACTTTCGAACTAGCGAGAGCAATGATTATTGCGGATATTGTTTACTGTACGCACAGATAAGCAAATGCCTACTAAATCAAACAAACACTTAAAGTTGCCGTACGAATAGTACATGTATTGAAATATAGGTGAACGGTTCTTACGTTTTGATTATGCCTTATAATTTGCATTGCATGAATAATTTGAGAAGAAAATTTTAAAACGAAAGAATACCACTTTGAGTGTAACATTTCCTTGTCCAAATCTTCCTTTCTCAGTGCAACAAAATCAGAAAGAACAGAAACGAAACGCCTATGCTGTATCAGTTTGGCGTCGCATCAGAATGAAACTTGAAGGTAGAGATCCCGATCCAAACCGCCGCTGTACTGCGCAGGAACAGGTAGATTGGATGATACGTGAAGCAATGGACCCGGACAACTTAGCCGTGCTTTACGAAGGATGGACTCCCTGGGTATGAGTTGACAATTAACAATTGAAATGTGTCGGTAGGTACTCGTAAAATCTATATCGTGAAAATGCGTGGTTGATCCTTTCATACTTCGCGAAAGTAACGATTTCGAAAACATCCAGCTGGTAGGCGGCTCACTGTCGGTGCAGGCGAAATATCTGCGTGGAATTGACAGTGGCAGTTCTTCCATTCAGCGCCAAGCCAGATATTGGCTCCGACTGCTGCTGTTCTTCGGCATCCTCTCACTGTAGTAGTTTTCTAGCATTTTAACAAATGGACTCGGAAAAGAATTGCAATCAATCATACTACAGAGAACGGTCCCAGAAGTCGTTCCTAAAATTCATCGTCTATCAACAGACAAGAAGTGAGAAATAACTATCATTAGTGCATTTCTATCTTCCTTCTGTTGTAATATGCAATTGATTGTATCTTCTATCCGTGCTTAATGCGTTCGCAATGATTGTGAGAGTTTGACCAACTGTTTTGAAACATCAAAGGAAAATTAACATTAGTTGACAGTCTAATAATAACGCGATTCTGCTGGTGTGTTTGTTTCCAAAAAATACAAAGAGGAACGCATGAGCATTCCAATGCAAGGATATATAACCCGCTGTCCAAACCGCTAATGGAACTAAGACCAGAACTTTTTTTTTTATTAATTATTCTTTTTTCGTGTTAGTAACCTTTGAATATTCGGAATAATCGGAACAAATGAAATATTTCATACATGGTTTGAATCGATTTAGTGAATTTTAAACAATTTTAACTATCAAATAAACATCGAGTGGTGATTATTGGTAAAACTGTTTATTGGATCTATCATACCTTTTTCTTTTGGTACCAGATTTCATGCAGTTAATATTCAATTACAATAACGAAAAACATTATAAAAATTAAGTTCAAAATCATCATTAAAAATTTTTCACGAAGTACCCGAATCTGCATTTTAGTGACAAAAGGAAGAAGTTTTCGTAATGCATCTAGGAATTGAAAAATTAATTACGGATTTTTTTTTGTGAAATGTAAGAAAAATCTTTTATCTGTCCAAAAATGCGAAATACCCTTATAACAAAAAGCTCCTTCAACATCAACTGCATTCATCGCGTTCTGTCGAGAAAGAAAACAAACAGCACATAAATCGTCTTTCTTCAACATGCTGAACCAGCTTACAATGTTCATGGAAAACTGCGTGGTAACGCGTTAGCATTCTTATTCATGTTTCACACTTGTTATTCAAATCATTTAATTTTCCTCAATAATAATTGCATCTAAATCGCAATCAGGGTGTTCAATCACTGAGATGCTACCCTTATTCCTAAATTTACTTTAATAATTTTCGTTCAATCTTTCTATTACGGCATAAATAACACTAATAAATATAGGTTACTGATTCAACATTCAATTTTTCATATTTTTGATGACATGTCCTCTGACATATTTAACAGATAAATCCGATTATTTTGTGTGATACATTTCGTAAATACGTTCCGTGTTTAAATGTAACGATAGGAGCTTGTTTTAATCATTAATTTATTTGACACGGTTCAACATCTGAGTTATGCAGATTAGGGTGCAAAAAAATGTCATCTCTAATGTTTTTAAAACATGGTCAAATACTGGAGCCCGGGTAAAGTTTTGGAAAAATCTATTCTCGGATCACAGTTAGTCTTGTAGTGATTGAAACCACTGTCAATCTTCGTCGATATTGTTAGGTTTGGGAATAATGAATAATAGCTGTAAGTGCTATTTGTTGAAGGGTCATACTTCGGTTTAAAAAAAAACACTAGAAAATTTTTCGAAACAGCTCGCAGATTTCTTACGTGTACGAACCAGTACACTCGCGAATTTGATCGATGAATGTGTCCTAATTGTTTTCCTCTCTCCATTCACATCTATTCAGAATGACCGCGGTTTTGATTTTAATCTACGTTGTACATTTTTCAAGCAGTTAGTTTGAATAATTTCTATCATACCTGATTAATCGGCACTTAATGATTATGCAGACCATATCTTGACAGTCTTTTGCTATCTTATGCCGGGAAAGTTTATGCCCAAATTTAATCGATAAGAACCGTATGACAAGGGGTAATTTTTTTGCATCGATTCCGAGTATGCATTGCTCAAAGGAAGATTACAACAGGGATTAGGTAAAAAATATACTACACAAAGAAAGCATGAGAATGCGGTAAACTTGATTTTCACACACAATCACCCTCATTCTTGTTTACGGCGGTATGCGATACGTTCGAAAGTATGGCAAATTCGTATTACCGTTTACGTTCGAATCAATGACACTTTCAAACATCGTACATGCAATCCTTCTCACGAACGAACGTGAGGTTATCGATAGGTGGAAACAGTATTATGACGAGCATCTGAATGGCGGAACACAGGATACAGAGAACGGTACAGGAATCAATCTGGGTGCACGCTCAGTCGACGACAGATTCCCAGCCCCTGATCTGTCGGAGATAAGTGAGGAGATCGGCATGCTGAGGAACAACAAAGCCGCGGGCATTGACCAGTTGCCAGGCGAGCTGCTCAAACATGGAGGAGAGGCACTGGCTAGAGCGCTGCACTGGATGATTTCTAGGATTTGGGAGGAGGAGATTCTACCGCAGAAAAGGATGGATGGAGTGGTATGTCCCGTCTACAAAAAGGGCGATAAGCTCGACTGTTGCAATTACCGCGCAATCACATTGCTGAACGCCGCCTACAAGGTACTCTCCCAAATCCTTTGCCGTCGTTTATCACCAATATCTAAGGAATTCGTAGGGCCGTACCAAGCGGGATTTACTGGAGCCCGCGCCACTACGGATCACATATTCGCGATAAGACAAGTACTCCAGAAGTGTCGTGAATACAACGTACCCACGCATCACCTATTCATTGACTTCAAAGCGGCATACGACACAATCGATCGAGAACAGCTATGGCAGATAATGCACGAATACGGTTTCCCGGATAAATTGACGCGATTGGTCAAAGCAACGATGGATAGAGTGATGTGCTACGTCCGAGTATCTGGGACGCTCTCGAGTCCCTTCGAATCTCGGAGAGGGCTACGTCAAGGTGATGGACTTTCTTGTATCTTGTTCAATATTGCCCTGGAAGGTGTGATTCGAAGAGCGAGGATCCACACGAGTGGCACGATCTTCCGAAAGTCCGTACAAATTTTTGGCTTCGCTGACGATATTGATATTGTGACACGTAACCTTGAGAAGATGACGGAAACCTACATCGGACTGAAAACTGAATCTAGGCGTATCGGACTGGCCATAAATGTGTCGAAAACAAAATACATGAGAGGAAGAGGCTCTAGAGAAGAAACACTATGCCTCCCACCACGAATATTGATAGACGGTGATGATATCGAGGTGGTTGACTAGTTCGTGTATTTGGGCTCACTGGTGACCGCCGATAATGACACCAGCAGAGAAATTCATAGACGTATTTTAGCAGGGAATCGTGCGTAATTTGGACTCCGATTCTCCGATCGAGAAAAGTACGCCACCGCACGAAATTGACCATCTACAAAACGCTCATTAGACCGGTTGTTCTCTATTGCCACGAGACTATGTTGGCAGAGGACCAACGCGCCCTCAGTGTTTTCGAAAGAAAGGTGCTGAGGACCATCTATGGCGGAGTGCAGATGAAAGACGGAACGTGGAGACGGCGTATGAATCACGAATTGCAACAGCTGCTAGGAGAACCACCTATCGTACGGACAGCTAAAATCGGACGTCTACGATAGGCTGGGCATGTCATAAGGATGTCGGACGACATCCCAGTGAAAATTGTTCTTGAATCCAATTCGACTGGTACAAGAAGAAGAGCAGCGCAGCGAGCAAGGTGGATCGATCAAGTGGAGGGTGATCTCAGAAGCATCCGTGCCTTGAGTGGCTGGCGACGAGCAGCCATGGACCGAGTTATGTGGAGACGTATGCTTGATACAGCAAAAGATACCCCAGGCCTATAGCTGTTAGGTAAGGTAACATGCATATGAACATTTTCGATTACCCGAATGTGTACGAAAGCGATTCCTTTGCAAAAGAAGGATCGGCACCGGCAGGTAGTTTTTTTAGGAAGGTTCCAAGCATCAAAGAAGTGACGAACGCTACACAGTAAATAAATATCGTACTCAGGACCAATTTTATTCAAGTCGGTAAATGAAATTTTCAAATTAAACTTCGTGCAAAGTAAAAAAAGCATTGAAAATAGCAGTCCGACCAGTAGTATCTGCGATAAATATGTTGCGTTTTTCTTGCAATTTTGTCATGTTTTTGATAATGTCTACATATGGTCTACATTGGTGAAATCATGCATTTAATATAAAACAAAGCATGTTTACCCATCGTGTATTGTCCATTAGAGATGGTCGGGTATAGAAATTCTTATACCCGAACCCGACCCGTACCCGAGTGATCAGCAAAAAAATTTACCCGTACCCGACCCGTACCCGATCAAAAATTAAAAAAATTACCCGTACCCGACCCGTACCCGAAAAAAAATAAAAAAATTTACCCGTACCCGACCCGTACCCGATTAAAAATTACCTGTACCCGTACCCGACCCGAATGAGTAGTAAAAATTTTACCAAAATTCAGTATGGAAAAATTAAAGTGTTTTAGATATCGAGCCGTATCAGGCTCTAGTTGGAAAGTAAAATACATTAAAATGCTTGTTTACATTTAAAAATATAAATACACTGTGAAGCATGAATACAGGGTCCGCCATGTAACTTTTTTTAAACATGCAATAAAACACAAACGGTTCATTCGATTTCAAAATTTATTTTTTTCATATTAAAGTACAATCCTTCCGGTTAATTGTGGAATATAATTTCATTCAAATGGCTGCCTCGGCTGGCCGTCACTCTCTGAGGATGCATCGGCTTCTTCACGATAACGTGCGGGTTTTCCGTCCCCCAAATGCGACAATTTTGCTTATTAACAGACCCGCCGAGATGAAAATGCGCCTCATCCGAGAAGATGATTTTTTTGCACACATTCCGCAACATTATCATGATTTTCAAAGTAAAACTGCACTATTTTCACGCGTTTCTCAAGCGTATACACAACCATTTTCGTTCAGCGGAAGTTTCTGTCAAATCAGAAGTGACATTGAGGTTACCAATGTCGAAATAACCGCTAGTTCAAAAATAAATGTTAGATGGCGGACCCTGTAGATTTCCAATGTCTTTGGTACTTTATACTCATTTACAAATGTCAACAAAAGGGAGTAATATCTTCTCAAATTTTTCGAGAAGCATATTTACCCAATATGTCGTAATACCCGTTGTATTCAATTTTGGGTAGGTATGGTTTTTACGAAACATTGTGACTTTTGATTCGATTCTTTAGAGCCACAAGTAAGCGTGCTCATTATCTTGACACACAAATAAAAATTCACATTCAAATCACTTGAAAAATCACGTAAAATGGTTCCAAATGTCTAATTGAATATTATACCAAAGACAAATAATAAAGACATGTATGCGCTTACAAATATTAAAAAAAATCTGGTCCGTTCCCGGTACCTTCTGAAATGACTGCACTCACCGCTTGGTGGAGCGCGAGATTAATTGCATTGTTATCATTTCGACCAAAGTGTGCCATGAAATCTCAATATATACAAATGAGCTAACGTATCGAAAGGGTTCTCACGGTTTGACATTTGCATTATGAATGCGATGATGGGAACTCAGCAGTGCAACCAATTTATCACCATTGGTGCCAGTTTCACGGAGGACCGTAGATGTGCGCCAAAAAAAGATCGTGACTGTCATGTCTGGAAATTCGTTTATTATACGTGACGAAAATTAATGTTATGCGAGCATCCCCTAAAATAAATAGAGTATCATCAGTTCGCTTACGTGTATTGACCAAACATCAAACAATGTACGTGTATTCCCGGTGTGAAAAAATCAATTTTGAAAATGGTGAACAGTGAGTCCTTCAAGTGTAAGTAGTTTGAACATTCGCAGGAATTTTTTTTTTTTTGTTACAATTTTTTACTACAAAGCAAAATGAATTATGATTTTGATTTAAATTTATCTGTCAACTGTGCCCGTTTTGAAAGCCTCACAAACCCACACCCACTATGTTAACGGTAGCTGGTGGTTTTTACAGCAATTGAACTTCTTTGCCACCTCCGGTGGAACCCTCAACGAGTAAACACGGTGAAAATTTGAGTATTTTCACCCGTACTTTTGCGACTCCACGTTGTCACGTATCGAGTTTTTCACTTGTAGTCCAGTGAAAAGAAACGAAAATTAACTGCCAATATAGCCCAACTTGCTGTGCCATCAATCGGAGTCATTTCAAGTGAGGTGACACCACCCAGAAGTGAAGAATAAGAAGAACTTCTATGCAGATTTTCTGAAATAAATGTTCATGTTTTTATGGTAAAAATCCTAATGATTTATATGAAAATTTTGAAAATCTCCAACCAATATTTAAAATAACAGTTTTCTTGTATCTGAACGTGATATGAGTACTACACTACATTTTATATTTAAATCAAAAAAATTTTACTGGATTGTGCATTAAACAGCTTTAAAATGGTAGTCCATTAAAACCTATGTGAAAAGTAGATTCCGACCGCAACATCTTAGAGCTAAGGCAGTGTGTCTTATTAAATATGTTATAAACAAAGTAGGGCGGGAAATATTCACATAACTTTTCACGTAACTATGATTGATCGCTTTTTTTAATGAAGAAAAGAAATTTTTTTTTTCTGGAAATGTCAAAACCCCTTGAATCAAATTGTTTATTTTTCGGAAGAACTGTTTTGCAATAAAAAATTCTTGTCAACGTGTAAACATATTTATGTGAAGTACAAATGGTCGGGTAATCGATCAGAAAAAAAAATTTACCCGTACCCGACCCGTACCCGAGTGAGCAGTAAAATTTTTTACCCGTACCCGACCCGTACCCGATTGAAAATAAAAATTTTTACCCGTACCCGACCAAAAACCCGTCGGGTACGGGTACGGGTCGGGTTTCGGGTAAAATACCCGATACCCGACCATCTCTATTGTCCATAAAGTACCTAATAGATATGGTAAAATTTGATGCGTAAAAACTTGGAACCGTGCATATATTCGAAGGCTCGCCAGAAAAAATACAAACATTTTACTGTGACTTCTATGATTTCTAAATGTTTAACTGAAAAATTAAATGTATCATTTGATTGCAAATCACCTTTAGAACTAAAAATAAAGTACACAGGTCTTTTTTATGCGGTTCTTTTTATGCGACTATTTTTATACGAATTTTCAGAGTTATGCGGTTTTTTTATGCGAAGTTTCAGAGTTATGCGGTTTCCCTTCTACGATTTTTTTATGCGAATTTTCAGAGTAATGCGGTTTTTATGCGGTTCGTAAACTCGCATAAAAAAGTGTAGTTGAAAATGGATTGAACTGTTTTCAATGTATTCGAACGGTTGATTCGCAACACTAAACTGACGAATCCAAACCACAGTATTTCGTCTATTCGTCTGTAAACGAGAATGGGAATTTTCATTCGAAAGAATGATGTTTGAATACACGTATCGTTCGGAACTAAACTGGTATATATTCTAGCGTTTCGCATACGGTTAATCACAATAGGGTAACAGAGGTATTTTGGCCCACTTTAGGATTGATTTTATTTTGGCCCACTTTGAATAAATATCCACCAAATGTTGTAATATCTTTGAAAAACCCTTCCGCAATAGGTAATTTAATGTGTTTACCTTCAAATTTATGTAACATGGGTTACTTCACATCAATTAAATCCGATAAAATCGATAAAGTTTGTTAGGTGGGCCAAAATATATGAAGTGGCCAAAATACCTCTGTTACCCTAATTGTAGTGATTTCATCATGGCCTACCATTTATTTGAAGAAACTGAACTTAACTGATACTTCAAAATTTTTTGGCAAACGAGTCGCGTTCGAATTTATTCGAGTGAAAACAAGAATGGTTTATTCGTATTCGTTCGATATTATTCATTCGTCGTATGGTCGAAACGGCCGTAAACAAGAATGAAGGTGAATTCCTTGATGCGACTTCAATCAGTGGCAAAGCGGCAAAGCTAAACGGCCAGACGATAACCCCGCTTTCGGAAGTTTTGAAACGGGTAAAGAAAAGGGTTGCGATACGATTTGGCGGCGAGAACGGCAACGGGATCAACTGGATCAGGATTTAAATACAAAATTTAGTACACTCATTCGCCACATGGCTCGACTCGGGAGGGGCAAAATACCAACTACAGTGTTTTTAGCGGAGAAGAAGACAAACCCGTTGCAAGGGATGATATATATTTTCGTGCGTGTTACATGCATATTTGTAGTATCTCCCAATCCTTTGATTTCAGAGCATCTATTGCACGAAATCAAATATCTCAAAATGAATTTCCGATCTTGTTAAAAAAAAAGATTATTGTTATAAGCATTAAGTAATATCTTATTTTGTCTATAATATAAAATAGTGTACTTTTAGTAGGACTAAATAACTATTTCCGAACTTCCTCCCCTCCGTGGATCGAAAGCAACGGAAACTATGTTATCAGCGTCTTTTGTTATAGCCGTCGCAGCTGCGAAACCAGCATCCGAGCCTTTCTCTTTAACAACGTGACCCCGTTGGCGTAACCCTTCCAGAATCATCTCATCAAATCCAACCTCATAATCTACGTACATAGGAGCAAGTTGGTGATGCAGACGCTGCGCAGCCATTGCACTTTCAAGTTCTTCACCAAAAAACAAATGCCGAAACAAAAGAATTACGGTTGCACTTGTAATGCGTGACCCACCAGCACCGCCAATGACCATCCGAACTCCGCTCTGTTTGTTTGTGACGATAGTAGGGGCCATTGATGAAAGTGGACGTTTTCCAGGTACGATGAAGTTAGCTGGAGATGGTGGGAGACCGTAAATGTTGGCTTCACCAGGAGATGCAAAATCGTCCATTTCATCATTAAGAATAATTCCTGTGGATCGTGATCGAATTTTTGCTCCTAATCTGAAACATTTTCAAGTACTATAAACATAAATATGGAAACAAATTAATACAAATTCTCACAAGTAATTGATGGTACTCGTTGCAGATACTGCGTCTCCATTAGCAGCTAATACCGATACATGAGCAGTTCCTTGATCCTCTATGTTCGAAAAATCGGCCCCGTAGTGATGATAAGCTGTAAAAGTTTGTTTATCGTCGATTTGGCTGCGGACGTTTGCCGCATAACTATTACTCGTCAGATTGTGCAACAAATCACCGACTAAATTCACGTATCTTGGATCACCAACACGAGTTCGAAGACCGTAGCCGTATTTGAAACTCTCTACGACTCGATGCCAAGTAAGTGGCGATTTAAGATCCAGATCGTTGTAACCATCTAAGATTCGTAGCATGAAATTCACTAGAGTTCCACTACCGGGTAAGGGAAATGAATGTATCTGGTTTCCACCACGAATTGACAAACTAGATGGTGGTTCCCATGTAGGCCTGCAATAGAGTTTTTATTTTTTATTATATTCAATAACTTATAGATATTCCAGTCACATACTCGTAGTTGTAAAAATCTTCTTCGGTCAAAATGCTATCAAAACTGTTGAGGTCTTTCATTAATTTAGGTAGTAATGTTCCGTTCTTGCTATATAATGCATGAACTCCTTCGCGAGCTATAATTTCCAAACTGTCGGCAAGAGCTAGTCGTTTAATATAATCGCCTTCTTTCCAAGTCATATTGCTGGCAGGATCAATGAATATTTCTCTAAGCGATGGCTCCGCAAGGATCTTGTCTTGGGTCCTTTTCAATATTCTGTCAAGATATCCTGTAACTATATGGCCCTTGCGACACAAGGTAATAGTTGGTTGGATTAAGGTGCTCCAAGCCAATTTACCATACCGCTGATGTAGTTCCCAATAACCTTTTAACTCTCCAGGTACAGCTATCACCAGACCTCTCTTATCTCTTGAGGAACTCGTATTCGAAAACATATTCATTGTGGCAGCTGCGGGGGCAGTTTCTCTTGCATTCAGAGTTTCTACCCGATCATTAGCGTGATCGTACACTGTTAGTAAGAAACCACCCCCAATGCCCATACTCTGGGGACAGGTAACACCTTCACAGAAAAGTGTAGCAATGGCGGCATCTGCTGCAGAACCACTATTTCGTAATATTTCAGCACCAATAGAAGCACATTCTTGACCGTTTGCCACAACGGCACCGAAATGCTGTGATTTTTGTCTAAGACCATAGTATAACCCGACAGAAAGAACAATGGCAAGGAAAATCAGAACACCGATGGAAACGATTAGTTTCTTTCGTCGTGGTTTTCTGAAAGAAAAAACAATGGAACGATAAAATCATTTGAATTATTTTAGATAAGTCTTTGGAACAATGTTCATCTATTATTGGTTTTCGTATAAAATTACCATGCCAATATAGCCATCTCAAGCTCACTTTTGACAAGTAGCTTGGGCACAGAGTGGCACACTTAAGGTGAAATGTAGCGGAATGCGAAAATCGCGTTTTTGATCAATTATTCAAAAACTAGACTGATTTTCGAAAAACCAAAAAGACTTAAGTTTTCGAAATCAAATTTATCATAACTAAGTATTCTTAGAATTTTGAAATTTTGCTTTGCCGAGCCGTAATTGGTTTTTGAAATGTATAAACGGTTACTGTTCCGTTCCACGGGAATGATTTTAGAACTGAAAAGTAGTGTTTCTAACAGAATTTCACAAAGAATCTGAAAATGCAACTCAAAATTATAAAATATTAGCTAAAACAAGCGAAATTTGAAAAAGTTTACATAAACTTTTGCGCATTTTTTTTATTGCTTGCGCGCTGCTGTTTCGTATTGAGGTGGTGTGAGAAATGCACGGTGGGCACGGTGGCATTATATCGTGAGCAAAAATTACATATAAAATAATGACGCGAATTTATGCAGCATTGGGTTTTGTGTTGAAATAAAAACGAGTTGAATACAATAAAATGGGTATTGTAAGAAATCGTTTATTTTCTAAGTAACTGTCATTTATAATGCCAATAATGTCCAATTCTGTTGAGTTCAATGCATTGATGTTGCTGAAGCAATAAAGCTTGGCTGTGTAATATCGTATAACAGGTATTATTTTACATTGTAGCAATTTTTATAGCAAAACTATAACTTTATCATTTTCAAGCTATTGAATGAAATGAATGTAAGCCAAGTATTATCGTTCAATAACCTGTGATACAAACAATAATAACAAACAACTCGAATAAACGTCGTCAAGCAAAGCAAAGTCTTGGTATTACATTTATTGTTGAATATGACAGACTTCGCAGCCAAGGAGTGGCGGAACCGTATTGTGAGAATACTGAATCCACACCAGGAAAATGTTTGGGTATGGAAGTCTTGGAATTACATTTCTTTTGAGAAATTTGGCCTTTCTGTTTTAACAGACTTTGCAGCCGACTCATAGCATAGCTTCGATTACATGGCTAGTGCTACGATCCTATTGACATAACAGAAATAATACTTTCTACTTATTCGAAGATGATAATGAAAGTCAATTAGAATGGAATATATTGGCATTGAAATAATTCGATAATTAAATTCGACCGCGCTCTATCATGCGAGTCAAGTAAATACTTTTACGTAAATTCTATCTCATCGGCGGGAAGGGCCTGGTGAACGACTGCAAAGATATCGAAAATACTTGAATGTTCTCTTGTCTTCAATCGTTCTTTTGAAGGAGAATCCATGCTTGCTACTAAACTCAGGCATGTACATGGTTAACAAGTTGGTCAATACATATCCATATAGCCTCATGTTAGTCATTCATAATTACTCATGATTTATAGCTCTAGTGTAAGACTAATCACTAACAATAACGATTGAATTAGCATATATTCAAAGTGTGAAGGATTCAAAAATCCATTACGTCGTCTTTTTTACAAGTCAATATAACGAGAGGTAAACCCACTGCGCTCAATCATTGAAAAAAGTTCATGTTTCTATGTGTCCGTTTTTCTTGGTATGCGACAGTTCGTTCAACTGAAGCGTATAAAATTTTGCGCGCATTTTATGACGCTACATTTCACCTTAAGCCACGAACGTTCTGGTAGTATACCCATATTTTATATTCATCTCGTTCATCACTCTGCAACACGGGATCATTTAGTGAAGCGATAGTTGATTTAATACAAAAATACCTTCGGGTTTCCACCGTCCACGAAACAGCGCACGGAAGCAGGACTATTTTTTAGCTCTCCGAGCGAGGGAGAAGCATTTGAGTTTTTTGGCAAATCCACAAACTCTCGGAATAACAATCCGACGGGCCAAGAAGATGGGTCTAGAGCTTTGGTTTTCAAGTAAGGGTCCAAATCAATATTGTACGAAATGAACGACATACCAGTTACATCCTTCCCTTTTGGTACGAGCCGTTTCAGATCAATTGGTTCAGTTACACTAAGGCTACGGGATATAACTTTGTGTACGTCATCGTCCGACACCAACGGATTAAGGCCAGAAAGATATAGCCAAAACTTTTCTGTATTATCGGTGATAATAGATCGGACGGACAGGTCACTCAAATCGATTTGATTAGTGCCACGACCAGTCGGAACTTGAACTGTGGGTTCAGTTTCTTCAGTCCGGCGACGTTTTAAGCCTCTAGGTCAAGCTGGCGTAGGCCAGTTGGACTGGATAGCTGACATATCCTCTATTTTTTTTATTTAGAGCAGTAACGGCTTTCGAAAGTTGCTAAACTTGCGATGGCAAATCAGTCGAGTTTTGCGGGTCAGGCGCTATTGTCGACAGTTGTTGTGTCTCATCAATATGTCTGCAACAAAAAAGCTCTAGAAATTGTTTCAAAGGCTCTCTTCAGATCCAGGAACACAGCAAAAATACTCTCTTTGGCTTCGATTTTCTCCTTCATTTTGCCAATACTAGGTTCAAAGCGGTTTCACAAGAGTGACCCTTACGATATCCCGATTGTTCCGGTATTAGCAAACTGTTAGAGTTCAAATAGTTAATCAGCTGATCTTCAACAACAAGTTCCAGAATTTTTTCAGCGTATGCAACATGTTAATGGGACGGTACTCCTCGGCTTTATCCGTTCCAGTAACCTTGGGGATAGGAACCACCAGAGCTTCTTTCCACACTTTTGGCACGTGCCCCGTGTACAACGAATCGTTTACCAAATCCAGTAGATCGTGTCCGATAACACGAAAGCAATCCTGTTTCACTTTTGAGTTTAGTTTTAGTTAAGCGATTCTTCCCTGGGTAATACATCTGTTATTGCAACAAGAAAATTCGCAACTAGTAGACAAATGTTCATGCTATTATTTGAGCCGAATCAATAAAAGGATATAATAGATATCAATATAATATGAACAAATCGACATACTTCACTAAAATTTATCCTCGGTATGAAGTTACATATAACGAACTTAGGAACGGGTATGACAAATAAATGTTAAAAATATAATGTTCTGAATTCCAGGTATCATCTATTCGGCCCGATTACTGGTTTAGACTTTTCATCTCGTCCTACCTGAGCGCCACCGCTCTGGTAGAAAGTAGCCGCTACGGTTTCGAGTTCTGGTGATTGGAATTCGTCATATTATCATATCGAACACTGGGAAGCATAGTGACTTGCAGTTCCATGTTACGGGTTTCCAATCGTAGTCCTCATTTCGTCGCGTAGGTCGTAGGGTAGCTTGTAGGGCTTTCCCCAACACTTTGTGTTTTCGGAAAACCATCGTGCCAGCTCCGATTTTAGTTCCCAGCTGCCACAAGGATGATAATCAACCGTTTTTGACATGGAGAGACACTGTTTTGAGCCGCCCTAACAGCCGCTTGGATAGTGGTTATACTGAATTAAATATTTGATTACTTTGACGAATTTTCAAAGTCGTGCCTTCTGATGATTCTGACGTTGAGACATTAAAATGAGTTCTTATGTAACATTCAAAATAGCTTGTTTTAAATAAGTAATAAATGAATCAGTTTGGTGCTAGCATTTTAACCCAATGTATTTTTTTTAAATTTTTTTCGAGCCTGTACATCTGTTATCTGTGCTTGCTGTAAAACCGAGGCACTTCTGATTAACAATCTAGTCCTATACTCTCTTTGCGCGTGTGTGTATAGTGCAGATATAAGACTTCACTGCTTTACATCTGCCCTATATGAACACATAAACAAGAGGTGAATGACATTAATGTTAAAGCCTCTATAATTGAAACAAAAAAAAACACAAAGCATGCATAGGAGATAGAACAAAGGTCTGGCTCGTGGTAGCTCAGTTCAATCAGCTCATTAAAATTAAATGTTTTCGAGTCTATAAGTAGGTAATTTTCAAAATCAACAAATTGCACAAATCGCCGAGTTGTTGAAGTTCAGAATTAGATTTAACGGGACCATACAAAAAAATCGTTCGCTATGCATTTTTCAATATTTCCTCTAACTCACGAACACCAATTCGAAAGAACAATTCATCTTTTTAAGTGATCCAGTCGTGAATCCGTTTTTCTAAATCTTTATTATTAGTGAAGAGCTACTTAGCAATTGCATGAGACATAGATAGTCGGAAAGGGCCAAGTCTGGGAAGCATAACGAATGGACAAAAGTTCCGATCTGAGTTAGGAAATGGTATTCTTTTTACCGCTTTAGCTTAAAAAAGCCAAAAAACCCTGAAATGCTAAAAAGTGGAGTCTTCATTCTCTCTGTTTTCAATATAATCGACCAGAAGCTCTAGATACATTCCTGAAGTTTTGCATGGTAGGAAAAGGCATCCCGTACCATCATACCCTATTAACTCTGCTTGAGTTTTGCCTTGTTCTCATGACGCTGGTTTCATTTAAAACGTGCCAGTAGCAACTGTAACAGTCCACGACATTTCGCCATTCTGTTGTCCATTTCATGTACATGCGGGTAAACTCAAGACGAATCTGTTTGAGTTTCAACGTCATTGAATTCAAAATCGAGTCAGTTTCGAACCTGATTCTGATATCAGGTTTGCTCACACCCCCTTTGCTAAGTGCGAGCCTAACTCAGTTTCGTGAAAAGAGTTTGCTTGATGAAACTATCCTGGGTCAGTTTCATTTTTTTCAAGCGAAAACGACATACGTTTTTTTATACATTAGCAAAGTTTTAGGTACTCAACTAAACTAGAGTGCCTACAACCAGAGTGACGACATCTCATACGATAATAATTGGTAACAATTCAAACATTTAATTTGAAATGGCAGGTTTGTTAGCTTTACATTGTATTTAATAAGTTGTTTGTTTGGAAAAAAGTTGTCAATCCAAACGAACATCTGTCATCACTCTGGTCACAAGCTAGAGTGCCTGCTAAATGAGTGTCTAGTACTGCATTGTGACCGAAGCATTCATAAAACCAAATGAAAAATTGAACAGCAATCCAACTTTTGTGGTTCATCGATTTCAGAGGCTTACAGATAAGTGTGGTGGTGTTGCCAATGTTGTCCAGCGTGAAATTAAATACTGAATTTTACCTTCTTCAAATTATCGAAAGTTCAGGAATCCAAATAGAAACCATTCATGGAATCCTGTTTATGACTGTGGCGTATTTGCGATTTCATTGTGCGATTTGCAAAAACTCACTGGTTATCGATACATTTTTTTTGTAATATACAATGTTAATGCAAAGCTTTCCTCATATAACCGGTAAAGTAACTAGCATGGTCGACCATTTGGTAATCAACTCTCTGTTAGTTTTTATTCAGTTTTATTTCCAAATAGTCCAACTTGATTCTCTTCTATAAGAAATCCGTCTACAATAGATCTTGTACTAACAGATCAAAGTTACATTTATAGTGAACTAATTACTCATACTCATTCAGGCACGTTCCCCTAATTACCTGGAGGTTGGTGCCTGAGATGGCAACGGCAGTTAAATTTGCTTTAAACAGTGATGTGACGAAGGCGAAACGTGAAGAAAATGTGCACCTCGTGAAATATCCTTAAAGTGTTATAGCCCGAGAGCTGACCCAGAGTCGCCCAAACAACTTTTGAGATGTTTGTTTTAACAACCTGGGATCGCTCTAGATCGGACTCCAATCGCGTAGTTTCGATCTGAAAATTTACCATGTTCTGTTTTACTAGGAGTCAGAGAGCGTGTAGGTTAAAAAAAGAAAACGGTATTAGATAAATCGAGTGACCTCAGCAGTTTAAATTGAACTGCTATTTGGCAATGCCAGTTCAATTTGAACTGCGTGAAGCACTGTTGAGCCGACGGCGAAACGTGAAGTAAATAAATTTTGTTGTACTAATTTCAATTAGGGGCCTAATTTAGCCCTATAACAAATCCAGTTGTTAAAATTTTATTCGCGATTCCGTTGGAATGTTCAACTATTGATTAGGTTTAGTAAAAAATTTCAATCTATTGTTCGTAGGAAAAAGTATTATTTATTTGGACATTTTCATCCAACTAAATCAAAATTTTTTAACACACTTTATATGAGAAAGATGCAAATATATTTGCATATTTTATGTTTCTGTTTCTAATATATATTTCTATAATCTTATTAATTGTTATCAGTAACTTTTTGTATATTTGGATTTCATATGGGATAGAAAATCTATTGTATGTATCATGATAATGAATAAACTACTAGTTTTTTGTTAACATGTGACTGTAAATTATCCTAAAAATTCGTTGCAATGTGTATCACATTAAATGGTATTTATAGGATATGTGTGCTGCCTGCTCGCCTGGGATCATACGTAGCCCACAATTTCCCTTCGTGATCGCGAATAATGGCTGTTGTAGCAGCAAAGCCAGCATCAGGTGCTGCTTCTTGCATCACATGGCCGCGTGATAATAGTCCGTCAACCACGTCCGGATTGAAGCCTTTCTCATATTCGGCCGACATAGGTGCAAGCTGATGGTGGATTCTCTTCTCGTTGATGATGGTTTCCAAATTTTCTCCGAAGTACAGATGCCTAAGGATCAACAAAAGTGTCGCAGTGGTAATTCGTGAACCCCCAGCGCTTCCAGCAACAATTCGGACATCACCATGACGATCGGTTAAGATTGTGGGGCACATCGATGATAATGGTCGCTTTCCAGGGGATATGTAGTTAGAAGGAGATGCTCTCAACCCGTACGAATTTATTGTTCCCGGTATTGAAAAATCGTCCATCTCGTTATTTAAAATTATTCCAGTTGACTGTGACATAATCATAGCTCCTAAACTGAAAAAAAAGTTCAAATGTTTCATTTTCTTTTCAAATTAGTCAAATGATCTTACACATAGTTGATCGTTGTAGTAGCAGACACGGCATCTCCGTTCAAGCCCAATACAGAAATATGTGCCGTTCCATGATCTTCCTCATTTGAAAACACTGCACCATAGTGTTCGAAATCTGAGAAAGTTGTATCGTCTAAAATTCCATCCCGTACAAAAGCTGCATAGTTTTTGTTCGTTAACTTGTTTAGAGAATTTTCAATCCCCGGTACGAAGGGTGGATCACCCAACTGGGTCCGCAGGCCATATCCATGCTTAAAACTTTCAACTATCCGATGCCACGTAAGAGGATCGTTTATATTGAGATCATCATAACCATCAATTATATTGAGCATATAGTTTAGAACGTGTCCACTACCTGGTAAAGGCATTGAATAGACATGATTTTCGTTCTTTAGTTTCGTATATGCTGGTTCTAGCCAACGGGGTCTGGAAGAGAAAATGTCTTTCATGAAGGAAGTTTTGTTGGTATAATATCAATCAACTAAGTTTCTAAGTATTTTCATATGTTACATACTCATAATTATAAAAGTCTTCTTCAGTTATAATACTTCCAAATCCTCTGAGATCGTGCATTAGTTTTGGCAGCAGTGTACCATTACGGCTGTACAATGCATCGGCCCCTTCTTGTGCAATTATCTCGAGACTATTAGCAAGTGCCAGCCGTTTGATGCGATCACCTTCACGCCAAGTTTGATTTGTTTCTGGATTAATAAATACTTCACGTAGTGAAGGAATACTCAAAATTTTTTGCTCCCGAACTTTAATAATACGATCTAAATAGCCGGTGACAAGATGTCCACTGCGACAGAGATCAATAGTAGGTTGAATCAAAGATTTCCAGTCAAGTTTCCCGTATTTCTGATGTACTTCCCAATAACCTTTAACTTCTCCAGGGACGGCGACAGCTAAACCTCCTTCTCTGGCGGCAGTATTTGACTTGTTAGCGTACATTTGCTCTGAGGCTGCAGCTGGAGCGATTTCTCGAGAATCTAAAGTATGAGCTGTTTGCGTGCTGCGATTGTAAATAGTTAAAAAGAATCCGCCTCCTATCCCTGCACTCTGTGGACAAGTGACACCCTCACAAAACAATACCGCAATCGCAGCATCTGCAACAGATCCATTCTGTCGTAAAATATCTGCTCCAATTTTTGCACATTCTGCTCCATTGGAGGTCACTGCTCCACCGGTAAGCGTCCGCGCTGTTTCCTCTCTAGTATCTTTTAAGCCAAAGTACAAGCCCAGTACTACTGCTATAACTACGATTGCTGCCAAACCTGAAACTAGTAGCAACTTACGTTTGTTGATATTTATACTGTAAAGAAATTGATAATGAGCCACTCATTTTTCAGTTTAGATATGAAATGTGGAAGAATACGTACACCACATAAGCTATACGAGTAATGCCACACCGAACCAAGCGTCTCGTAGTCAACTATTGAACGTCTGTATGAAGCGAATGATTGAATGTTGTGTTGTGCCACGCTTCATGCATATTCTTTCACCAAATCGAACTAGAACTGATTACACTCGTAGACTGGACATATTTATTAGAATTAAGATGAGTAAATGGGATAGAAATAAGCACACGTAGATGAATAATGTGAATAATAAATACTATGAGGTAAAAATTTTTGTAATCGAGTTTTCCAAAATATTCAATAGCAGTTGTTCCGAATGAAGGAACGAGTACCGGACTGAAGAACTTCAGGAGTGACCAGAGGTGGAGAAACAGGGTCTCCCAACGCTCTGCCATCAACGAATCGAGCAGAGTGTCTGGTTACGTCTGCTTCGTCACTGGTATTCGAGGATAACTCTCTGGAATTTGACCGCTAGAAACGTAGACTTTGATTTGGATTAAATGACACTAAATTTTAAACGTAAACTCAAATAATTCGTAAGTCCTCTTTGTGATCCTCTAACTAGGATTGATAGCAATGTATGTTTATGTGGCCCCCTTTGACATGCGTGATGTGGTAGATGAGTAAGACGTTCAAAATATGTTGCAACGCGATGCAACATGTTTCTTGGCATATTCTATGTTACAAATATACATACACTTCCGAATAGAACGCCTCATTTCACGACAGTAGACACCAGCACCAGCACGACCATTCAACAGAGAACCGTCCGTATAACAAACTATGTGTTCATCAAGTTGTCGTTCCAGACAACCATTCCTCACGATGAGGATAGCTCACATTGAATGTTTTGAGAGGAAAACTTGTAGCAGTCACGTTTGTCATGATTCAAATAAGTCAGCCGCCGCTTGAAATAATTCCCTTCCGTGTAAAAAGTTAAGCATCTCTAATCAGATGAAGAATGAACACCGGCGGCTAATCTACATTTCTTTGCGCATACAAACTTTTTCTTTTCTTTATATAACCGATCGGTCTCACTATATTGCAAAACCAATACGAATGGTTAGGTTTCAGCCTCCGAAGAGTCCTCTTTCGCGTAGTCTTATCAATGTTCGCCAGATAACGATTTGAACGCAAAAAGGGCATTGGCGCGAGATGGTTGAATGCATAAGATTCGAGAGGGAATGAGCTAACGAATCTTTAAACTATTGTCCAAGAAGTTCGGTTTTCGAAAATACGAATCTTACTTCGGTAAAATTACGTACTTCCGGTTGGCTAAGACTGAAATTCGGCATTCTGAGGTTTTTAGGGAAAAGATCTAATCCATTTCCATCTAGACCGTGGAAGAGGCTAGAGTGCGTGTTTTACTTTTGTTCCGCGGTGCGTGTTAGAAGGTATTAAATTCAAACATGAGATGTCTTTAAAAATTGGTAATAGTTCTGTTCTTAGGTGTTGCGTTAATATTAGCAGTAGAAAGTGCGGGAAAAGATCGTGTGCGTTGGAAGGAAATTATAACAAAGGTAATTTACAATGGTGCTATTCAATCACGATACAATAAGCTCACGGCGTCGTGTAGCCGTGCGACGGCTTTTTATTCCCTACTTTAGACGCTCTTCGGCTCGCCGCACCGTTCTTCATCAAGTGACGCGCTCTAGACCCCACGCTCTGGCTTGGAAATTCTGGCAATCTCCGTCAAAATCGCCAGAAGGGCGAAGTTCGTCATTTTCCGCCCATCAGAGCCACACGTCACAACCAACCGGTGTGCACGTTTTTTGTTGCTGACAGCAGTCCGGCGTTCCGACACTGTCAGCAGTTACCCACGAAGGACGTCCAGCCGTAAACCCGCTCCGGCGTCGGCATACCGAAACGCCGTCAGCGCAGAATCATTCGTATCGACGCCAGCATCGTCATCATTCGGCGGAGCGTCGCAATACAGGCAGGTAGCAGCGAAGAAAGCTGTAAGTACGCTATAATTAAATCCATGCGCATGGTTAAAAAGGGGGTAGCCTAGACACCCACCTAAAAGTGAGCTTTAAATCTAGTATTATGGCACCTTAACGAAGATAGCTAGATATCCACCCGCACACAGTTAGGTACCAATTAGTATAGGCAACACCGAGATGGAAACCTAGGTTAGGATTACGAATTGCTAAAGTTAACTCAATAAATATAAAAATGTTTCTGTTCTTTCGATAAAAGATGTGTTTATATTATTCAGGAAGATAGTCGCTATAGTTAAACAGATGTTACTGGTTTGAGGAGGTATCTCATGTTTCGCGTCGTAGTAATTGTGTAGTTTTGTGGTTTACTCCGAGTTGGACTACTTGGGAATCTTAGTCCCACCACTCGCGTTTCGGATACGGTTTAGGGTTCTGGGTGGACGATTTCCTCCAGTGATGATACGCGCGAGTTGGTGTTCTTAGGTTATCTGGATAGATAAACGAATTTCTTGGGTTTTGTTGCGGTATAGTTGATTGTTGAACTGAGTACCTTTCGGATCGGTTGTGTTTGCCAGATCGTTCCCCTAAACTTTTTTATAACGACCCGCCCTGAGGCTGGGTTTCTGGTCGGGCAACCCTAGGCACGACAAGTGGTCCTCGAAAGAGGTGGCGCTTAAACCATTTGTTCGGATAGGTGGAGCGATTAGACAGACTGATATTGGTAGCATCGTTGTGCACGCTACAAACTGCATGTGAGAGTTAGGTCACTAGGAGCGAGTAAATACTCATCCCACGTAACCATTTGAGACCACAAGCGAGTGTGGCTGGTAGCATAATCTAATGGGTTACTGTTCCAAAGTCCTGTAACCTTAAGACGGTATGCACAAGATAAAGCTTTTTGTTTTAGGAACACATGTAGTGGTTTAATGCACAGTAGCACCTCTAGAGCAGCAGTAGGAGTTGTCGTGAATGCTCCTGTCATCGCCATTAGAACCATCCTTTGGAGATGATTCAGCTTTGACTGAACTTTCGCGACTTCTCCTTTCTGCCACCATACAAGACATCCATATGCTAAAATTGGTCGAACAATAGTTGTGTAGATCCAATAAATGTATCTTGGTTTGAGTCCCCATGATTTTCCAAAAGCTCGTCTGCACTGGCCGAAAGCCATGCAAGCTCGATTAATCCTAAAGTCAATGTGAGACCAATTCAGTTTTGAATCAAGAATAATTCCGACGAATTTAACTTGATCGACCACAGTGATCTCTGAACCGAAGAACTGTAATGGATTAGCTCCTGTGATTATCCTACGATGAGTGAAAAGCACCATTGATGTTTTGCCCGGATGTACAAATAATCCAACCTGACAACACCATTGTTCAACAGATCGCAGGGCTTGCTGCATTAAATCAAAGAGAGTGTTATTGCTTATACCGGTCATTAATATCCCAAGTAGCAATTAAAACTTGTTAAAATTGGCATGTTTCACAGTTGCTACAGAACGGTTATTTATGTGGGATATGTTAGATAAATTGTTTCACACGTTTTTGCACAAATGTGAAAATCATTCGAATTACTGCTTCTGAAACCAACTCAAAAACCGGAAAAGATTATGTTCCATATCGGTTTTTTCAACTGACTCTACAATAAGTTCATTTGAGTAGTTTCATTTTCGGTTTCTGCTTGAAAAATATTACTGCTATGAAACATTTCAGACACGAAACTTGTTGCACATCATACAAGCAAGCTGCGCTTTTTCAATCGCACAATCGTTACGAGAAGAGTAAATAAATATAATGCTAGAACAATGTTTGCTGCTTGGGATATGATAATCGTCGGCAAAACCATAAGTCGGAAATCCAAGGTTATTAAGATTCCTTAACAAACCATCAGCGACTAGGTTCCATAAAAGTGGGGATAGTACACCACCTTGAGGACACCCACAGACACTCAGCTTTCTAATCTCTGCTTGCCGAAGCGATGAACAAAGAAGTCGATTACTAAGCATTGCGTGTATCCAATTTGTGATACTTGAAGGTATGCCATGACCACGGGCTGCTTCCAGAATTGAATTGAAAGACACGTTATCGAAGGCACCTTCAATATCTAGGAAAACTCCCAAGCAAGATTGCTTTTGTGAGAAAGCTTTTTCAATGTTGTAGACAACATCATGTAACAGGGTTGTAGTGGACTTTCCACGCTGGTAAGCATGTTGCATTTCATGTAGCGGACGCACGCCCAGACTAACATTCCTGATAAAGTGATCGAACAGCAGTGAATTGGACAACATGAGCTCGACAGCCCGGGTTGGCGGTTCAATGCATAGGTTTTACAAGCCAGTGGTCGTATGTTCGAATCCCGACCTGGAAGTATTCTTAGTGTCAGTAGGATCGTATTACTAGCCATGCAATGATCCTGTATGCTATAAATCGGTTGCGAAGTCTTTAAAACAAAAATGCCAAATTCCACAAAAGGAATATAATGCCAAGACTTTGCTTTATGAACCCGACACTAAGAACCGACTTGGAAGGATTTCGATGACCATTTTTTTGTTCAATTCAATGTAATTGAAGTCACTAAGTAGACGTAAAGTTTACACTGTTTATGTGACATATCAACGATATTTCATCGGACGTAAACGAGTGACGACTCACTGCCGCTACATTAAGGGGATTTTTGTCACAAAGTAACCGGTTTGTACGATAAAGCGCATATTTCTTTGCATTTTCTTCACGTTTCGCCTTTGGTTTTTGATCAAAAACCGTATTTGTAACAGCATTGAATGAACGTTGGCGCCGTTGATTCCATAATTAGTGCGGCGTAAGTTTCTAAGCACGCTGTGCTAAGTTTCTAAGTTCCTAAGTTGTTGTTGCGCAGAGCTCGAGCACGAACATTTGTTTTTTGAATTGAGAAGTGCTGAAAAATCGATATTGTTCAACAAATCATCGGCGATCAGCTATGCATAGGGACAGAGTTCGTCGTACTTTTAGTGTATTGAGTTCGATAAACAGTCCGCGGTTTTCATAACTCGTCAGTTGACGAGGGTTGTTCCATGATAATTGGCGAAGAGCGAAACCGAACAAATTTGCGCTGTATTGATTCAATTCTAAGATTTCCATTATGGTAGAGAACAATATTCGAGCGTTGAACGTACAAGCGAATTGTAGAGAGACCAAACCGTAGATATCTGTCAAGTGCTTAGTAATTCTCATTACAAATCCAAGGCAACGTGAAACCTTTGGAACAATGTACGAAATATGTTGCTTGTAGTTCAGTTACTCGTCAAGAAAAACCCCAAGATTCTTGACACATGTGCAGTGGCGTACCGAGGAAATTTGGCACCCGGGGCTCCATCGTAGATCCTCGGAGAGAATAGTCGAAACGTATAGGTGTTCTTTTCCGTGTGAACGTGATAATCGAGGATTTGCTGAGATTTAATGTCATTCGGTCAATCTCGCGTAAACGACATCTTCAGTTGTCTTAATGATTTAAAATAACTTGAGGTCGTTTGCGAACTATAATCGTGGAACTTCACGTGAATAATTTCATGCCGGCACCGACCCTCATCCCAAGAAGCTTGCCAGCTGGCAAGTGTCCTATGACGAGACGCGTATTCGTTTGAAAGAATAGGTCGCTCATTAGTGCCTTAATTTTCTATAAAAGCTAAACTGGACAAGAACATTTCATAAGGTCATATAAACCAATGAGATTTTATCTTTGTTTACTTTCTCTTCTGTTAATAACTGCTTGATTTTCGAATGCGAACAGGTCATTCTTGTTTTCACTCAAATGTTTACGTAGGCGACTCCTATGCAAAATGTGTTTTTGCAAGAATATTCTTCGGTGTTTCAGTTTTCATGACATTATTCTAATGTCCGTCGTTTTAAGTGGCAATTTGAGATTTTAATCACTCATTACTCTGTAATGTCTAAACTGCAAATCGGATCGAATTTGAATCTAAAAGTGTAACAATCGATTAAACATTCCATGATATGTCGAAGTAATTTCCACAGTTTAGGGTAATTTAAGGTACTTCCAGAGCCGATATTCAGGAACCAGCATAACCCAAACCGATTCGTATGGCCATATGACGAAAAAATTGCAATATTTTTGAGTCCAACTTTAAAGCTTTTCGAGTTTGTCATCTTCTATATCGCTTTGAATTTTAAAAAATTCATCATCCTACAATTCCAGAATTGGATTAAATTGGATTTATTCTAATTTGAACTTTTGTTTCTGAAATTCGATTTGGCTTTTTTTGGAATTCGAAATTCGGTGTAGCCTAAGTCAGACAAATTCACCTGAGTAGCTGTATAGTTTACATTTGTTTCAAAATGTTTGAAAATCAATGTAACATAGACATCTTTGAGGAATCGTAGTGCAAATTAAATTTTTGGGTGTCTTCCGAAACGAAAACTGAATACAACCAAAAATGAAATAAGTTTATTTGGTTATCGACTATCCAAATCTGCTAACCCGATAAACCTGATTAATTTATGTGAAATAGACATTTTTATACCAATCACCCTGTATCCCCGAAACCGGAAGTTATATCTGACTGAAAAACAAGATGTTTTACAGAATCTTAAAACTTTTTATTTCAATATTAGATGATTCTTAGATTTCAATTGAATCTTAGATCGGTTCAGCCATCTACGAGAAAAATGAGTTATACAGTTTTAACTTCGTTTCACATATCATCCTGTAGTTCCGGAACCAGAGGTCGGAACTAAACATAATTCAGGAACTTTGTTTGGGAGAAAACCGAAAAAAATTGAGTGAAATTATTTGTCACACACGCATTTGCTGATCTTGACGAACTGATTCGAATGGTATATGGCTGTTATGTTATTCCAGCATTTATTGCTGTAAGTAGTTCAAATCAATATAATTATGGAATTGCTTTCAACTCGAAAATGCTGCCATCATGTGGTTTAAATATGGCATATTCGAACGATTATGTTGCCAAAACGAACCGTGCTAAAATCGGTCCGAGGCAAAATATCATGCTGTTCACAGTCTTTTGGGTACTTAGAAACAAATGTATGTAATAGTATAAAAAATCGTGTTTTCTGTTGCTCCCAAGCATTTCTTTGCCAGACAGCGCTCAAAATTTCTACTGCTGAAATAGGGGAAAAAGTCGTTTACACAAAAATTTCGATATCTCCGTTAAAAACGGACGGATTTTAACAATCTATGGCTTGTTGGATAGCTATTACCGTGCAGAATCTATGAAAATATATTCTGTTTTCAAAGTAATTGTGACAGATACTGTCAATAAACTGAAATTTTTTACATAAAACTTCGTATAACTCAAAAAGTAAACATCCGATCTCAAAACCATTCAATAGTGTTCTGGGTGACGGGGAGACCTTTCATTTGCGACTAGTTTGATCAAAATCGGTCCGGCCATCTCTGAGATCTCGACCTCTTAGTTGACAACACATATACACACACACACACACACACACACACACACACACACACACACACACACACACACACACGGACATTTGCTCAGTTCGTCGAGCTGAATCGATTGGTATATGACATTCGGCCCTCCGGGCCTCGGAAAATGTTTCCAACCATCAAAGAAGTGACGAATGCTACATAATAGATAAATATCGTACTCAAAATCAATATTATTGAAGTCGGTAAATAAAGTTTTCAAATTACACTTCGTGCAAAGTAAAAAAAAAGTATTGAAAATAGCAGTCCGATGAGTAGTATTTAAGAAAAATACGATGCATTTTCCTTGCAATTTTGTCATGTTTTCGATAGGTCTACATATTTGTTACATTGGTAAAATCCTGCACAAAAATAAAGTACATCACAGATCGTTACAATTTGATGCATAAAACTTTACTATGACTGCTATGCTTTCTAAATATTTAATTCAAAACACAAATTTATCATTTGATTGATACCTTTACATTCAAAAAGAAATTTGATGGAAATCGGTTAAACCGTTTTCAATGTATTCGAACGGTTGATTCATAGCATAAAACTGGCGAATCCAAACCACGGAATTTCGTCCATTCGTCTGTAAACGAGAATGGAACTTTTCGTTCGTACGAATGCTGTTCGATTACACGTATTGTTCGAAACTAAACTGGCGTTTCGCATATGGTTAATCACAAGAACTGGAGTGATTTCATCATGGGTTAGCATTTATTTGAAGAGTATACTGATATTGAAATATTTTGTGGCAAACGAGTCGCGTTCGAATTCATTCGAGTTAAAACAAGAATGGTTTATTCAGTTCGCTTTCACATATCATCCAAATCAGTCGATATAACAAAACCGTTTACGTTCGGGACGAAAGAATCCAAGTACAGTATTGTGTAGTGAACAATAGAACGACCTCGAAATGAGTGAACCAAACGAACAAAAGTTATCGCCGACACGAAAGAATGCAATTGTTGTTGACCTCAGGCAGTGCAAAATTCGACCTTCGATACGAGCACTCGAAGGTTTGCTTAAGTAGCAAATGCGTCTTGACATTAAAGGCCAGAATAAAAGTTTTATTACAAAAAAAAGAATGGTTTATTCGTATTGGGTGAATATTTCCATCTTTCTAACAATACCAGATAACGAACATTTGTATAATAACGCAGATATAGTTGACAGAGAAAGTAAACAAAGAGAATCTGTCATTTGCTTATAGGCCTTTTTGAAATGTTCACGTCGAATTGAGTATCTGACAACAAACCCTTCGTCTCTATCCAAGTGTCGATTGATTTCGAAGAATATTTTGTTCGAATCCTTTTATAATGCAGTCCAGCATTGCAATGGGTCTATTTGTCAGGTGGAACAATATTTTTCTCAAGAAACATGATATAAGAGGGTTTATCAATAGAATTATTATTCGGCGGTGATTCCTGAATAATGTTCTGTGTAGGAACAGAATCTAGGAAAACTTTCCTAGCAAAATCAAATATAAAGTGATTCAAGTCAAGGATGGCTTTTATCGTATCAAAGAACGTTCGCTGACAACTCTTCACCGATTGAATCAGTGCCATCAAAGAGAGTTGGAAATCATCGCAACAACAAAAAACCCGGCATGGCTCATTTTACATAGAATCGACACCAGTGCGAGAGCGAATTTCTCTCAATGACATTTCTGAGAATCAAAGGTTAGCACGCTGCTGTGGGAATCCTCTCTGAAGCAACAAACGGTTGCTTATTCTCGTTTCGCGATCCGATTCTATACAGGCAGTTGATAATTGCGATAGAATCATTTTACTATTGCCGCTTATTCTAACTATGTGCATATAATCTTTGTATAAGTTGTGTCTATGAAAATGTATGTGAATACTCCACACAAGGGTTTTGAAATATTGCAACCTAGTATGAGAATCATCAAGTCGAATCATCGATTCGATTTTCTGCGATAATTGTCAACTTGCGATTCTCTCTTGGTAAATTCCACACAGCGGCGATCATTATCAGACTGCAATTTTTTTAAGGGCCGAGAAATACTCAGAGTATGAAGTGGAGCGAAGGAATGTAGAAAAATTCTCTCGCGGTTCATGCATTGAGAGACTCGAGTTCTTGTAGCATCTTCTACCGGATTGAAAATGTTGTATACAATATAGATAGCAATATAGCAGCTTCTGTGAAATTTTCGGCAATCACCAACACTGATTCAAGTATTATGGTTCCTAATTTATCTGGCCGTTTTCCAAAGAGTGCTCATTGAGGTTTCTCTAGGGTTTCCTCGTGAAAAAGTCTCCAATAGCTACACTTTTTGGCACGAAGTAAGCGCTTGTTTTTGGTTTCCAATACCAAAATTTCAAATTCTGAGGAGTTCCTTTTCCAGGTTTTAGAAACGCCTCGTAAGCATTTTGTTTCGCAGCACTTTTTGTCCTATCAAGGCCTTCTGGTAGTCCATCTATTAATCGTTGGACTGCAGAGATGACAGGTAAAAATTTCATAAATCTTCAGGCAGGGTTGGAAAAGTCTGTTAATCTGAGAAAATGTATGCGGATTTTCATTTCTCTATAAAGTATGACACACAAGACTGGATTGGCGAAAAACTCGATTTTCAAAAGTCTGCAACAGAAGATGCCTGCAGCACTTCATGACATGATTTTTCGTTTGGTTAGAAACTTTGAGCTTGTTTTATAGCTTCCACAATCAAACAAAAGTATAAGTCATATGTTTTAAGCGGGGTGGAGCTTTTCCATTGAGTTTAAAGCACTGGAGATATTACTTGGTATTTTATCCGGGCAATATTTTTCGTCAAATTAAACGGAATATAACCTGAATTCGCTCAGTCGTTCGCACCGCACGCGTATAGCTCTTGGGTCCTGGATTTTATTCTGGCTACCTATAGTTTCATTGATTCAAGGCTTCAGTCTTTTTCAAGGCTACCTGAATCACTAACAGTCCTATACAAAGAGTGATATTAGAGTGACTAAGAAATTAATCAGCCTTTTTTAAGGCTTGCTATTCAAAGAAATATTCTTCGAACTAATCAGTCTTTATTAAGACTACCACAAAATCAGTCTGTATCAAGACTTTTCCAAACTAGGAGTCTAATCGAAAACTAATTTAGCCTAGTTAATTTAATTTAAAATTTCATTCATTTCAAAAATGCCTGCGTCCAAGCGGAAAGGCAAAAAGCCTAAGGCTAAAAATAATTCAATACGGAATAAATCACAATCCGTTATTCAACATTTTTCTAATAACATTCACGATCTTATAGAATCTGAATGTAAAAATAAAAGACAACGGACGGATTTTCCTTCCGTTGATTCTATGCCGTCTAACAATATTTACGAGATTCTTCCTGAATCCGATTGTAGCGACATAGAAGAAAATTCTTCTAAAATTCCCAAAACGGACGCTTGTCGTTCTGGGAAGAAACATCAATCTATGCCACCAGTGACGGTGATGATTTCCGACTTCAAAGCATTCCGTACTGAGCTTTCGACTTTTCTCCCGGAAGTAAAAGTCTCATTTCAAATCGGACGAAGAGGAGAATGTCGAGTCTTGATTGATGGATTGGAAGATTACGAACGTCTTATTCAATATTTGTCCGAGAAACTTCATAAATTTTATTCATATGATATAAAATCAGACAGACCCTTCAAGGCTGTCTTGAAAGGCTTATCAAATGATCAAAGTACTGATGAAATTAGAAATGAACTAAAGGAACTGCTTGGTTTTGTCCCTTCCCAAGTAATACTTATGAGAAAAGAGCGAATGGTACCTCTAAACCACGCTCTGGAATTTCCCATGAACTTTACCTAATACACTTCAATCGAAGTGATGTAAACAATTTGAAAACTTTAGAAAAAGTACGTTTCATTTCCCACATTAAAATTCATTGGGAACATTATAAACGGCGTAATCGTATTGCAAACTTAACGCAATGTCGTCGTTGCCAAGGCTTCGGCCATGGAACCAAAAATTGTCATACGGATATACGGTGTTTGAATTGTGGTACATCGCATTCGAAAGACGTTTGTCCAATGAATGAAACCACTGATAAATTTTCAAGTTCAAATTGCGATGGAAATCATAAATCCAATTATTTGAAATGTCCTGTCAGGGAAAAAATTGTAAACGCTCGTTCGCTTAGACAACAAGTCAAATCAACAACCTTAAATTGACAGAACATACCTGAAAATCAAAAAAATCGTTACAAATGCCACGCCTTATTCTTCTAAGGCACTTATTTCTTCGAATTTAAAACAAAAAACAGGTACGCCTTCCAATTCGTCTTCTAACGAAAACAATTTATTGACAGGTAGATCGACCTCGTCATAATCTTCTTCTAATGTCATTTATGCTAGTATAACAGGTAAAAATCTACCACTTAATTCTTCTAATGTAAATAATCAAAACACAGGACCGCCTTCATCTTCTAACGAAAACAATTTATTAATAGGTAGATCGGCCATATCATCTTCTTTTAATGGCAGTCTACCTACAAATATTCCTTCAATGCTATTCGCTTCTTTAAATGAAGTCGATTTAGGCGATATAACTGGAAATAAAATGATCTACCTACAAGATCAACTTTTTCAAATGATCATCCGAATGAATTCGACTTCATCACTGTTTGAAGCATTTCAAATCGGATGGCATTTTGCAAATAATATTATAGTGAATTTAAAATTTAACAGTGATGTTAAATAATTATTTGAATATTTTAAATTGGAATGCTCGATCTTTGAAATCGAGTGAAGATGAATTTTATAATTTTCTCAAAGTTCACAAAATTCATATTGCCATTGTGACAGAAACTTTTCTTAAACCAAATGTCAAATTGAAAAGTAATCCACATTATGTGGTTCATCGATTTGACAGATTTACTGGAATGGGTGGTGGAGTTGCCATTTTTGTCCAACGGCAAATTAAACATCGAATTTTACCTTCTTTCAATACTAAAGCTATTGAAAGCTTGGGAATCGAAGTTGAAACCATTCATGGAATTTATTTCATCGCTGGAGCATATTTGCCATTCCAATGCACCGGCGAACAAATAAATATCGACCGAAATTTTTCGAAATAGGGGTCTTAAATGCTAAGCATGTCCAGTGGAATTGTAGGCAAAATAACAGTAATGGTAAAATATTTCATAATCAACTCTCAGCTGGTTACTTCACAGTTCTTCATCCCAGTAATCCGACTTGTTTCTCTTCCGTGAAAAACCCGTCTACAATTGATCTGGTTCTAACGGATCAAAGTCACATTTGTAGTGAACCGATTACACATGCTGACTTTGACTCAGATCATCTTCCTGTAACATTCAGACTTTCCAACGAAGCTATAATTCTTCTTATTCAAGTAGCATAGAGCTAATTGGTTGGATTACAGATCTCACATTGAAAATCATGTTGGTCATGAAACTATTTTAGAAAATTCTGCGGACATCGACACAGCAATTGATAATTTGAATCATTACATTATCGAAGCTAGAAATCTTTCAGTTCCCAAAGCTCAAACTAAATTAAATTCTCCTATCATCGATGACGATCTTCAACTGCTCATTCGGTTGAAGAATGTTCGTCGACGACAATATCAACGTTCTCGTGATCCTGCTATGAAAAACATAGTTAAGGATTTACAAAAAGAAATTAAACATAGATTTACTCTTTTGCGAAATGAAAATTTCGCTAAAGAAGTTGAACAAATTAAACCAGATTCTATACCTTTCTGGAAACTTTCTAAGGTTCTTAAGAAACCTCAGAAACCAATTCCTGCTCTCAAGGAAGGAAATCAAATACTTCTTACAAATGGCGAAGAAGCTCAAAAACTTGCTCAGCAGTTCGAGAGTGTCCACAATTTTAATTTGAACGTTGTTAGTCCTATTGAAAATGAAGTCTCACTGAAATATGATCATATTTCAACCCAAGTGTTATCACACGATGACATTATTGAGACGAATTTTGATGAAATTAAATCAATTATTAGGAAACTTAAAAACATGAAGGCTCCTGGTAACGATGGAATTTTTAATATTCTTATTAAAAATTCTCCCGATGTTGCCTTGAGACTCCTGGTTAAAATTTTCAACAAGTGTTTTTCATTAGCTTACTTCCCAAAAAGATGGAAAAACGCTAAAGTAATTCCTATCCTCAAACCTGATAAAAACCCAGCAGAAACATCAAGTTATCGACCAATTACCTTACTTTCTTCTATCAGTAAACTTTTTGAAAAAAATATCTTGTTGAGAATGATGTCTCATATAAATGAGAATTCAATTTTTTAATCAAAGCAGTTTGGATTTCGTCATGAACATTCAACTACTCATCAACTTGTCAGAGTAACGAACATGATAAAAGCAAATAACTCTTCTGGTTTATCAACTGGAGTTGCCCTTCTAGACATAGAAAAGGCATTCGACAGTGTTTGGCACAAAGGTTTAATAGCAAAAATGTCTGATTTCCAGTTTTCTATTTATTTGATCAAAATGATTCAAAATTATTTAACTGATCGTACTCTTCAGGTTAGCTATCAGAATTGTAAATCTGAATTGCTACCCGTACGAGCCGGTGTTCCGCAGGGTTCGAGCGTAGCTCCAATCTTGTATAATATTTCCACTTCTGATCTTCCAAATCTACCCGTTGGTTGTCAGAAATCGCTATTCTGTGACGACACAAGTCTGTTAGCTACAGGTAGAAATCTAAGAGTGATCTGCAGTCGCCTACAAAGAAGTTTAAATATTTTCAGTGATTATCTGTCAAAATGGAAAATTAAACCAAATGCAGCAAAAACGCAATTAATTATCTTTCATCATAAGCCAAGAGCTTCTTTTCTTAAACCACAATAATCACATTCTCAAATTGAATGGCTTGGAATTGACTTGGTCTGATCAAGCAAAATACTTAGGTTTAACGTATGACAAAACTCTCATTTTCAAGGATCACATTGAAGGAATCCAGGCAAAGTGTAATAAATATATTAAATGTTTATATCCTCTTATAAACAGAAATTCTGAGCTCTGTCTTAAAAACAAATTGTTAATTTATAAACAAATGTTCCGACCAGCCATGCTTTATGCAGTACCAATTTGGTCAAGTTGTTGTTTCACCAGGAAGAAAACGCTTCAAAGGATTCAGAATAAAATTCTGAAAATGATTTTGAAGCGTCCTCCCTGGTTTAGTACAAATGAGTAACACAGACTCACAAATATAGAATCATTAGATGTAATGTCACATAATATTATAAGCAAATTCCGACAAAAATCGATGCAATCTTCAATTGAATCGATTCGCTCTCTGTATTAGTTAGTATGTTAGTATATAAGTTCCTTTTCCCTATTACACAATACAAGTAGGTTTAGAATTTTCCCTACACAAAAATCTGATGTCCTCATGGTAATAACCAAATCATGTATATAATAGGGCTGAAATGTCACCACTTGTGGCTGAACACCCAATTTAAACCTTAATAATTTAATTTTAATTCATATTCCAATAAATAGTTATTAAAAAAAACTGAATTCGCAATACATCTGTCACATGTAATTGAGATGATGATTGGTATTAGGTTTTACACGAACATAACATAACCACGCAAAATTAGCTAAATGAACAGCTAACTCTGGTTTGTTTACATGTTCATTCTAATTTAAATACGTGTTATTGGAAGTGTAAACAAGCCACCGGTATATGTCAGACTTGAATTTTTTTTTATCAATTTTCAGAAATAATCTAAATAGATAGAGGGAATAAAATTAATTGGAAGATCGAACTATTCATTTTGTGTATATAAACCGCATAAAATTTGAACTAATATCAGATATAGTTTTTGTTGTAGACAAAATGAAAGATGCTATTTTAGGGGTTATATATCTTCGGCGACAATTATTTTATTTTGATAAATTAAAAAACATCGAATTGTATAAGCATTTTATTTTGAAAAAATCTCTTAATATGTGGAAGATTAAAAATTGTACAATTCATGCCCCAAAACAACTGAGCACGCCAATTTCATATTTATTCAAATTAAAAACATAGACTTTTCTTGGTTTTCTATTTTAAAGGTATGTTTATTTTGTAATTAAAATACTTGTCAAAGTACCGAACAGCTCAGACAAACAATAAAAGTTTAATTGTAATACAGCCACTATCTAGTAGTGGTGCTTGATATATTGAATAATGAGCCATTGTTCGGAGCACTAGTCATTTCATTCGAAACCCCATTACACGAACATCTGCCCGGTCTTTGAAAGATTGGTATTTTTCGTTGGATTGCCTAGGGAAATGATGCTATGGTTAATGTTTAGAGTTCATTAAGCGAGAATTCGGAAAGAACTATTTTCTACAAAATCAGTTTCTCCGTGCTAATTTTCACACAAATTTTAATCCTGTAGGACACAAAATGATCACAAAAGGTTAACTAGAGCTGTAATCAGACTTTTATTTTACCCTATAGCGTTTCCTTCTTATGTAGGAAAGGTAAACACATTTTATTTTGGGTAATTGTCTGTCTGCTTCAATTCACACTCAGTGGTTTGTGCTTCTATCGCTGTAACGTACAGCAGAACATCAATGATGGACTAAGAAATGTTGAATGAGCATTGTTATCGAATTAGTGATTGAAAAGATGTTTAGTTTGCGCGAATTGTATGATAACTTTGTAGTTTGAAAGTTATTCAAGATTTCTCAAATCTTCTTGCTACCATTCGTCTGCATTTCAATCACGGGTATTATTCATTCGAAACTGTTCATGCAAACATTTTTGTTATTTTAAGAATTCAAATGGGGGAAGTCTCCTTGGGCACAACGTTTTTTGGAGCGGCAATGCAATCTTTGGGACCTTCTTTTTTTGCTCACCGAACCGATATACCCAGAGCTGGAGTCTAGGGACTTGTTCACTAAACCTACGGTGCGTAAATTTTCCTAGGTACGCCACTGAGCTAGTGATAGTATGATATTCTAGTGTGGCAACATGTATCTAATGTCAAGATGTGCAGTGAATTATCGGGCTACAGCCAAGTGAAAATATTTTCTAAATTTGATTCGGACGATAAAAAGAGGAGCATAGCTTGTAAGATGGATTGTTCAAAAGAAGGAAGATTGAACAAGTATTAGTTCCTTGAGAAATTTTTATGAAGGGATAATTTGTAGATTCCAGCTCCAGGTAACATTTATAGTTTTATTCGGATTCTATGGGAACTGTGCATAATTTAAACTCGATGGGTGAAACTATGCTTTCGCAATCGCAGTTTAGAGTATGAGATTCGATATAGGGAAACTAAAGTTCAACAAAAACTTCTTTTAATCCATCTAGTAATACAATTATGCTTTTCTCAGAATCGTTAATATAAGAAATTGATGATGATTCAGTTTTAGAATTGGTATTTCCGCAACTGGATCCCCGACCGAGTATATCCGAATTAAGTTTCTATGGAAATTCAAACGGTGGTTCGAATTTTTTTTACAATCATCACGCTAGAATGCCGGAATCGTAACTCGGTCCCGGGTGTAATTTAACAACCAACCATGGAACTTTTAGATCTATTATTTGAATATAAGTTTGTGAAAATCGATTCAGACATCTCTAAGAAATTAGAGAGTTTTTGATCACTATTTCTGGTACATTCGAAACCGGGAATCGGTTGAACTGCAGTGAGTTTATTAATGAGTTCCACAAAATAGGATAATGTATTACCCAATTTTAAACAACACGTTCATCTTCATATGGTCACCTAAGACAAAACACTTTTGAAATTGAAATTTATACACTTCTAAGTTCTTTCTTTTGAATTTTATATTTGAAAATTGTTGTAACCATTTCTTAGAAAATTAAGTGCATTTTTTGCACACCCTGTAACTCCGGATCTCGAACTCGGATTTAGAATAAATTCAGATTTTCCATGGGACCATAAGCCATTCAACTAAAATTGGTGAAAAAAGGTCCTCATTTCCCGGAGAAAATTGAATACTTTTTTTTTCATTTTCGATCCAGCCATCTGCGCGAGTACAAATTAGCGTTTCTCACTCACATACAGACATTGTCCAACATGTGTAAAACATGCCACAGAACGCATAAGATGAAACAGCATTGAACATGTGTGCTACACTATTTCATGTCGGATTTTATATGGGAACTGTTTCTAATTCTGATATTCGGAAGCGTGTAGGTATCGTACCAATTTAATCGGTTTCAAGTCAATCCGGTAATGCATCTGATATTACCCAACGCTTTTTCGTTTTTAGGCATTTTAGTCTTATGATTAATTTCTTTTCGAGGTATGCAAAATTGCCCAACATATGGGTGCTAAATTTAGGAATCGAGCAAAGATAGACAAGGAGCAACCATCAAGCAATACCAGATCCATTCAAAATAAACCAAAATTCGTTTCAAATAACCTGATAAATAATTAAATCTTATAATTATATTTGCTATTATCTTAATTGTGTCAACAATCTTTCCAAACGATTTTATTACTTGCATTTTCGGCCTACATGAACAAACTTGTGTGCGAATCAATGCATCGCAAAAATAGGTTGATTTCACGTTCTCTCGTTAGATCATAATACGGTACGCGCGCACAAACAAATATTATCAAGTCTACTGCATCTGTCGAGATATGAAGTGCGATGTTGATTGGGATTGACACATTGCAAGTTCAACTAGATTTATCTCGATTGTTCTGCACATCTTAGCGAAATAAACATAAACACTTTATCGCGTGCTCTGCGAAACAATTTGTTCCTCCGTTTATCGTTTCGTCGCACTGATTATGGAGCAAATGGTGCTATAACAGGCCTGCAGCGGAACTTTGAAAGAGTTTCGTGGCGATTTGATTGTCACTTGTCGCAACGTGTCATACGATCTAACTTTTTAATATACTTCGAAATAATTATTATATTACTTAGTTGTGTCTGTTTATTAAAATATAAATAAAACGAGCAAAAAGAATGGTGAAGATCCAAATGTTTTACCTTTTAAGAATTGACTTAACAACTGTAGGAAAAAGATTCAAAATATTTGGAGTAGTACAGAAGCAAAAAATTCCATTCGGTGCAATTGGGTGGTACCAACTAGCATTTAGTAACCTGAGAGCAGTTGCAACCACAGAATGGGACGAATTTTCTCGCATCGAATAGTGATTCTGAGAGAGAACATACAGAGCCACTTGAATACATCGTAAAAGTTGCCTGGTCATGTATCGACATCATCACCCATATTTCTAAACAGAATCATATGTTGAGCATTGAGGAATAGTTGTGAATGTTGTGCGAACTTTCTTGGAATCGTAGAAGCGAAGAATTTTTTATCAGTCACCATAGTCACACGACTTTGTACCATCTGTTTTCTATTATTCCGTCTGATGAATCAGTTTCCACAGTACATAGATTGTTAGAGCAGTTCTCTGATAGCTACAATTAATGAATTGATTTATTATTCGAATTGGAATCATACTGATGAGATGCAAAACCTTAACGGATCATGATCGTTAAAATAACAATGAGGTTAACATCACCAAGTTAATATAAATTGAATAGTCCATTTCCATAGTGTAATCATATGAATGCATATATTCCCGACTTCGACATATTAGAAGCAAAGAATAAATAAGTACGACAATTCAAAATATATAACTAGGGTAACTGCTCCCTCAATCATCTGAGCTCACCCATTTATCTCATATAGGACAATTTTTAGTTAAAGTGAGATCTGTCATCTCTGTTTAATACATAGGTCCAAAAGATAAGTTGAAAATAAGTGCAATTGCTTCGAACTTTCGCGTCACTATGACAAAAGAATTGATCATTTTTATCTTTATTTTTGCAGTACTATTGTTTCTTAGGCTCGGAGCGAATATAAATCGACCGATCACAACAGAATCCGTTTATTGTAATCGAGTAAAAAGCAAAATGCAATGCTGACTCGACTGATGGGATGACTGTTGGTACAACCTCCGCCTCCGTGAACGCGAAACTCATCTTAAATGAAAAGTTTACCACTCACTACCACTGTATTTCTTAATAATATAAGTATATATTCATGATATTATTTTAAAATTACTGAAAATGTGTACAATATGGTTCATTTCGTCCGGACTTCCTCTGTCGAGATTCAGATAGATATATCAAACGTACGTAGATGTTGCGACAGTTACAATATGTGTGCTACCATATCAACGTAAAAAGTCAACTTCTCCAAAACTCTGTCTATTCATTTCTGAATTTTAAAACCATATTTGCATTGAATGTCGTACTGCAAATACCAAAACCTAAGGTTATTGAATATGAACACCAATCATTGGAATGAATTACATGCAGGAATTGAAGGCGCTTTAAACATTCTTTCAACAAAATATTTAGTTGAGGTTAAAAATGTCTCTAATTTTATTTTTCACTTACCGATTTTAAGCAGCAAAAATGTTTACTGTCTGTGCTAATTGATAGTCCAGCACAGTGAAATTAAACGGTATAAGCTCTATGCATGTAATTTGATTACGTAGCATATTTCAAACTCAATCATGAGATAATCCACTTACCGGCACTACTTATCACTAGAAAAATGATTTGCTCTGCGTACGAACGAATCTAGCGATTCGTCATCACCTCACGGTCACAAATTGAAATTGAATGGAACGATTCATTGACGGATATTTCACTCATTACCACCATAGGGAAATAAAATGAAATAAAGACAAGACAAGCTAACCTTTCCTGTTGTTGCATTTCGATACTGAACTTGGCCATTGATGCGGGTTGAGCTCGAACAGCTGACTTCTGGTAATCACAACTGATCAGTAAGATTTTACTTCAATGAAAACAACGTGCACGATCCGACGAAAAAACGAACAGATTCGACTGAAACCACAGTAGATACTGAGAAACCTACTCGATCGGACCGGCTTGTTATAATTGATCGTCCAGTGAGTGTCCGGAAAGAGAAAATGAGCGTCTGGAGAGACTTCTATGCTGGCAGCGAGGAACTCCTAAATACGGCTTCGAGTACTGAATGTACTGATCAGGTAGAATTAGTCAACTAACTGGTTATTCAATACTCATTATACTTTAGGGTACTCACTTTGTCTGAGAACATATAAGTGATACAAGGTTCAATCGTGGCGTATGAGTGGTAAATTAACAAAACGGTGCGCATGTTCTTACAAGGGGATCACTCTATGGCCCTCTTATTATCGGTATCACTACACGGTGAAAATCAATTGAAGTGAATGTAGGTCTTTATCACGAAAGTCGAAAGTAGGTCCAAATGATATATAAATTGATCAGGTGTCTCAAGCACGCGAACCTCAAAAATTATAACAAAAATAAATAGGTTAAATTTTTGTGATTTTTCTTTTAAATAAACTACTAAGAGTTCATTTGAAGCATTTTGAAGATGTATGTAGTTAATGTTCTAAGATGTTGAAAACGGGGATAAAAGATTCGTATGAATTAGTTCAGAAGTTTGTTTTTATCATGTGAACTGGAACTAAAAACATAGGGCAACTGCTCCTTTAACAATATCAGCTCCACCATTCATCTCATATAGGAAAACCATTAGTAAGTGTGAGATATGCCATCTCTGTTCAATACATCAACTCAAAGGATAAGATGAAAATAGGTTGAATCATATCGAACTTTTGCGTCACTATAACAGAAGTATTGCCATTTTTTCTTTTTGTTTTTCCACTAATATTACAGGGTGGCAAGTGAATTGCCGATTTCAATTTCCCGGTTTTTTGAGATAAATATTCTCGGTTTTTGGAATAGGCTCAAATCGCCCCTGTTTAGTTTTTGTTTTAATTTTTAATTTAAACTTTGAACAGGTATCCCATGTCCAAAAATGATCATTGTAAGAGGCCCGCTAATTGAGAATTCAATTACTTTCCAGGCATTTTGATGAATAAATAAAAAAAATATTAATTATAACATGTGCGTATAAGAAAGGCATAAAGCCTTTTCCAAGTCATTCGGGGGTTTTGGTTACACGTAACCGATTTCTGCCGAGTGCACATGACTGTTTTTATCATTTTTTTGGTATACATATGATTGAAATTAAATCAATAAGGAACAATCCCAAAAACGGACGCTTACTACTCGGTCGCTTATTCTCGTTTTGCGATCCGATTCTATGCGGGCAGTTGACAATTGCGATAGAATCATTTTACTATTGCCGCTTATTCTAATTATGTGCATATAACCTTTGTATAAGTTGTATCTATGAAACAAGCTGCGAATGCTCCAGACCAGGGTTTTGAAATATTGTATATTGTGACCTAGTATGAGAAACAAGTCGAATTATCTGCGATTATTATCAACTTGCGATTCTCTCTTGGTAAATTCCCCACCGCACCGATCGTTGCCGGACTGTACGTATTTTGTTAAGGGCTGCGAAATACTCAAAGTATGAAGTGGAGTGAATTCTCTCACGGTTCATGCATTGAGAGACATCGAGTTCTTGTAGCATTTTCTACCAGATTGAAAATTTTGTATACAATGTAGAGAAATATCGAGTCGCTTTCTGCCAAATTATCGGCAATCACCAACACTGATGCTGGCACAGTGAATCTAACATAATATCGTCATTGCCTTCGGCCATGGTACAATAAATTGTTATATGGACATAAACTGTTTAAATTATGTCGCTTGCAAGCACATCTATTCAATGAACGGTACCCTCATATGAATTTTCATGTAATAGAATTGAATTTAAAATCATTAGATGTATGTATATCTAAGATTTCGCAAAACCGTTGACTTGCTCTTTTAAAACACCATGTTTTTCTAATATATCTGTTAGTCAATAAACAATGTTTACGATTTCAATGCGTTGTTGGGCAAATGAATCTAATCCTAATAGGATTCTAAACGCTCGTAGAGTAATCAGAAAGTACGAGTTCTTCACTCTCCGCTAATTTATCTTCTATGAGAAATCTTTCTACAATTGATCTGATTCTAGCAGATCAATCAATAACATTCAGGGTTTCAAATTAAGCAATGATTAGTTCAATTAGTTATATATTCTACCAGTTTAGAACTAATCGACTAGAATACTATCGAATGTAAACCCTGAAATTGTTTTGGGAAATATAGATATACCCGTAAATAAATTAAATAATTACTTTATTGAAGTTCCAAAAGCTCAAACTAAATTCAATTCACCTTCATCTACATCAATATGGACGTTCTTGGATATGGAATAGTTGAGGACCTTTAAAAGAGAATTAAACATAGATTCACTGAACAAAACAATTAATTTCCTAAATCTTTCTAAGATTCTATACTGGTTCTCAGAAACCTTTGGACATCTCACAGAAATTAAGCATAACACAAGTATTGTCTCAAGATAACCTTACTGAGACAAATTATGATGAAACAAGGACAATTATTAGCAAACTTAAGAACTTAAATATTTTCCCTATGTTACCTTGAGATTTTGCCATAAATTTTGCAGGTGTTTTGAATACTTATTTAAAAATTAAAAAAAAAAACAACAAAAGCATCCAAATTATCCTTATTTTTCAAAATTAGCTTTCATTATGCTGTTATTGATAATAGCTTAAAAAAGCTATTTGCTGTTTGATTTAAAACTACCTGCAAGCCTCTAAAAATCGTTGGACGAGACATGGGGTGTTGGCCGAATTTCCAATGGACAATAAGTTATTTCAACACTTGTACTGAACATTTCGCTCAAACGCAAAATTGGGTATTGTTTCTTACTCTTCGATTGTTGAAAAAAAAATCATTATGCTAACAACTGTTACTCATAGGTGTGCTAGTAATATTTTTCCCGGTTTTTCACTAGAATTCCCGACTTTTTCCCGGTTTTTCCCGGTTTTTCACTAAAATTCCCGACTTTTTCCCGGATTTCCCGATTTTCCCGGTCACTTGCCACCCTGCTTTTAGAACCGAAGTAAATATAAATCAACCGATTACAAAGCAATGCATTGATTGTAAGCTGAGGAATGAGCAAAATAATACGCTGACTCGACTATTGGTATCATTCACGTAGTTCCGAGCAAACGCGCTTTAAAGGATGTCCGATCGCAAGTTAATTCAAAGAACTATATCCGAAAGCATTCTAAGTTTGCCTTTGAAAATTTTCAATTATGTTCTCAGACAAAATATCCATCCTATAAAATTTTTGAATAACACAGTTTTCTACCTCGGAGACCCATAGTGTTATATATATCAATCGACTCAGCTCGACGAGATCGGAAATTGTCGGTGTGTGTATGTATGTACACTAGAGATGGTCGGGTATAGAAATTCTTATACCCGAACCCGACCCGCACCCGAGTGATCAGCAAAGAAATTACCCGTACCCGATTAAAAATTAAAAAAATTTACCCGTACCCGATTAAAAATTACCTGTAGTAGTACCCGACCCGAATGAGTAGTAAAAATTTTACCAAAATTCAGGATGGAAAACATAAAGTGTTTTAGATAGCGAGCCGTATCAGGCTCTAGTTGGTAAGTAAAATACATTAAAATGCTTGCTTATATTTAAACATATAAATATACTGTGAAGCAGGAATAGATTTCCAATGTCTTTGGTACTTTATTCTCATTTACAAATGTCAACAAAAGGGAGTAATATCTACTCAAATTTTTCGAGAAGCATATTTACCCAAAATGTCGTTATACCCATTGTATTCAATTTTGGGTAGGCATGGTTTTTACGAAACAGTGCGACTTTTGATCTAATTCTTTAGAACCACAAAAAAGCGTGCTCATTATCTTGACACACAAATAAAAATTCACATTCGAATCATTTGAAAAATCACGTAAAATGGTTCCAAATGTCAAATTGAATATTATACGTGACGAAAATGAATGTTATGCGAACATCCCCTAAAGTGAGTAGGGTATCAGTTTTATCAGTTTGTTTACGTGAATTGACCAAACATCAAACAATGTACGTGTATTCCTGGTGTGAAAAATTCAATTTTGAAAATGGTGAACAGTGAGTCCTTCAAGTGTAAGTAGTTGAATATACGAGAGATTTTTTTTTTTGGTTAGAATTTTTTACTACAGAGCAAAATGGATTATGATTTTGATTTAAATTAATCTGTCAAATATGCTGGTAGTTTTTACAGCAATTGAACTTCTGTGCCACCTCCGGTAGAACCCTCAACGAGTGAACACGGTGAAAATTTGAGTATTTCGCGAGAAAAGATTTTCACCCGTACTTTTGCGACTCCACGTTGTCACGCATCGAGATTTTCACTTGTAGTCCAGTGAAAAGAAACGAAAATTAACTGGCAGTATAGCCCAACTTGATGTGCCATCAATCGGTGTCATTTCAAGTGAGGTGACACCACTCAGAAGTGAAGAATAAGAACTTCTATGCAGATTTTCTGAAATAAATGTTTTTATGGTTAGAATCCTTATGATTTAGATGAAAATTTAGAAAATCTCCAACCAATATTTAAAATAACAGTTTTCTTGTAGCTAAATGTGATATGAGTACTACACTACATTTTATATATGAATCAAATAATTTTTACTGGATTGTGCATTAAACAGCTTTAAAATGGCAGTCCATTAAAACCTACGTGAAAAGTAGGGTCTGACCGCAGCATCTTAGAGCTAAGGCAGTGTGTCTTATTAAATAGGTATGTTATAAAAAAGTAGGGTGGAAAATATTCACATAACTTTTCACGTAACTATGATTGATCGATTCTTTTTTTTAAATGAAGAAAAGAAATGTTTTTTTCTGGAAAAAGATGCAAGTTGCCTGGTCTGGTCCTAGGCGCGAATGTCAAAACCCCTTGAATCAAATTGTTTATTTTTCGGAAGACTTGTTTTGCAATAAAAAATTCTCGTCAACGTGTAAACATATTTATGTGAAGTACAAATGGTCGGGTAATCGATCAGAAAAAAAAATTATCCAACCTGTACTCGAGTGAGCAGTAAATTTTTTTACCCGTACCCGATTGAAAATAAGAATTTTCACCCGTACCCGACCAAAAACCCGGCGGGTACGGTTACGGGTCGGGTTTCGGGTAAAATACCCGAGACCCGATCATCACTAATGTGCACCTTCTAACGATTTTTTTACGCGCAATTTTCTCAGAGATGGCTGAACCGATTTTAACAAGCTTAGGCTCGTTTGAAAGCTAATGTCGGGCCAATGATCAATTCCAATTTAGGAATTTCATGTACACCCTTTAGAATCAATAATAATTATATAATTTTCTAACTTCTTTAACATTTGTGCAAAAAAATTCAATATACTGCAATTCGGTCCCTCAAAAAATAGTAGTGGGAATAGAAATCGATTGGCGTATAAAACATCCATAGGTCATTACTTGAAAAATGTAGACACATTTTTAAAGTAACAAAAATTTCAGTAAATATCCATATTTTCCTGAACATGTAACCCAAAACTATGGTCAGTGAAGTATGCACAGTGGAAATGGTTTGCTTCTACCAAGCATAATTTTGACAATCCATCGCGAATTTTCAGTCAAATCAGTGAATGATGATTTGAAACGACGGGTGATCTACACCGGTTCAGCTCAATCAAAACAGATCCTACTATAACTATGATTTTAATATATAAGATTATGATTACGATGAAGAAATAATTAAAGGTCCGGTTACTCAGTATGAAGATGGCATATTAGTTATAATGTATTTTGATGTTGATCATGTCTTGAAACACGTACATATTTTCAAATTATATAGAGCTTATCATGGGCAGTTTTTTTTTATGTTTGATGTTTTAACCAAACTCGTTGATCTCTTCGGAACAGAGAAAGGGGTTGGGAATCAAACCCAGGTGGGCTTCATGAAAAGCATCGACTAAAACATCACACTTTACCCGTCCAATTTTGTTTCACTCATTATGTAATCAAATCTAAATCATCAACAATGTATTGTTACAAGTAGCTGTGATTTTAAGCAATTCAAACACATGATTTAGAACCTCTTTCATTTTAATAGTTGAAGTTCAAACTAATTGACCGTGTGAACTAAAAGCAGAACAAAACAGAACATGCAATTAATGAGGTGGCACGCTTCACCGACAAAATAGTTCACATAATGTCACATCCGCGGGGGTAACATGAATCACAAGTCGTTTACTTTACGGACGCGTGAAAAAATGCATTTGTCGAATAATCTTTACTGCTCTCGGGGTGTTCAGCTGCCGTTTCACATTCGTCTCGTTCAACAATTGATGACTACTAATGGCGTTTTCGTTTTTAATTTGCACTACACCGGTGCAGTGCTACACTGAGGCATGAATAAACGAACAAAAATGACGAAAACATAAACAGTAACCATTGACTACAATAAACAATTCCATTGCACAGAGCTACACCAATTTTTTGATGAGTGCTACACCAGTGGTATCGGTGCAGAAAAAGTGTAGCACTGGTGTAGTGCAATTGGTTTCAGTGCAGCTTTCGCTACACCAGTGTAGTGCAATTTAAAAACGAAAACGACATAAGTAACTGATTCTGCCAATCACTTCGCTTTAATTGTATCAGAGCGAACAACTAAATAAGAAACTCGGTTGTTTCAATCGCTTGAGAAGAAACTTTATTATCAATTTAGTAAAGTGATAAATTTTAGCTATTTCAAAACAAGTGTTCGGTTACCGGCACCCCAAGAAATTTCGCTAAAAATGGAAAAGTAAAGGTAAAAACTGCAATTATTCAAAAAACACAACACGCCTTTACAAACGATGCACACAGTGTACTTTGTTCAATTTCGTACGTGCTATAAAGGAAACGAAACAGTTACGAATGTCGCCTACTGGTGTGTTATTTTGGTAAAACACAGGGCTGTGGTTGAGAGAAATCTTAGATATTTTATGATAAGTGCGACCGAAGGAATGAAAAAAAACATTTTTCATCCACGTTGTGTTGTAATGATGCCTTTCTCTTATTACTTATGTTTTCAAAAACATAACTAGAAGATTATGTCAAAATTTTTTTCTTCAAACTTGAATAAAATCAAAAACTTTCATTGGTATAAACTACCATAGCCTTTTCAATTTTTAAACAGTTAAGTCAAGTTAATATAGATTCAAATGTGTCAATCCTGCACGCTATACAAAATTGAACGAAACACACTGTGTGCTAGACGGTGGCGTTTTCTTCTTCCATATCGATTTTGCATCATTTTGTATGGCAGTTTGAAAGTTTTGATACTATAATTTCGGATCGGAAGTCGGATCTGGGTGAAATTGCACAGTATCTTTTAAGACACTGAGAGCTTTAATTTGAATCATGATTTGTGAAAATCGGTTTAACCGTTGCTGAGAAATCGAAGTGAGCTTGGAGCTTTTCTTCCTTATTACCGGTGCTTTCAGAAGCGGAAACCTGGAACTAGTAGTTCCAAAGTAGATTTATATATCCACCAACAAACAACTTCTGTAAACTGGATAAATTTACCAGTATATTTTATAGAAATGTGCACCTCGCTCCGCCATAACTTGTGAAAAAATACTCATGAAATTGGAAAATTTCACTAATGGCACTGCAATACCGGAACCGGAAGTCGGATCTGGATCAACTTTCAAATTTCAAGACCTTTCCTTTGCATCTTAGTTTGTAAAAATCGGTTGGGAAATGTCCGAGAAAATTGAGTGCGCATTTTCTAATCGATTTGCACATAATGATTTGTAATTCCGGATCCGAAAGTCGGATCGGGATAAAACTCAATAGCGATCTATGGGACCATAAGACCTTTCTTTTGAATCTAAGTTTGTGAAAATCGGTCGCGCCATCTCTGAGAAAATCGAGTGACATTATTTATCACATACACACATACATACATACATACATACACACACAGACATTTGCTCAGTTCGTTGAGATGAGTCGAATGACATTCGGCCCTCCGGGTCTCGGTTCAAAAATCGGTTTTCACAGTGATTGTATAACCTTTCTATGTGAGAAAGGCAAAAATGGTATTTATTGTTTTCGGAGGAGTTTCGGAGAAAAGTCTTCATTGTCTGATGGTGACTTCGCCTTGGCTCTCTTGACCAATGATTTGGATGGCCTTATCAACCGGTATAAGGCCGGTCTTCCGAAGCCGTTAATTTGCCCACGTGTTGCATATCACCCGAGATGCCAGGTAATACAATAAATTTAGCTAGCAAAAACGAAATGATCGCGCCAATTTGCAAAAGTCTGTAATTTCTGATGAATGTCGGCAAACAATCGAGGTTTCAAGAGTCTGTAAAAAAGGTTTACATGTTAAGGCCATCGTCCAAGTACCATGCGCGCGGGTGGTTTTAGGAATTTTTCGATGGAAATTTTTGAAAAATTTGACAAAACCAAAAACATACACCTATGAAATACTTTTATCTATCTACAGAGTGAAAATGGCTGGAAAATGCGGAGGATTTTCCGAGTCTTATCAAAAATAGCACTGAAAAAATAAGCTTTTTTGGTAGTCTTTCACAATTATTTGAAAAAATAATTCGATGGAATGAAATTTTTTTTCAAGAAAAACTTATGCTGGCAACAAGGATCACATTCGGACACATTTTTGGAAAACCTTTTCACGCTTTTCATGGAAAATCAACGAATTTCATATAATCGTATCCATCATAAGCTTTATTTGAAGAAAAAATATATCATCGCATTATTTTTCCAGATAATTGTGAAAGATCACAAAAACACTCATTTTTCAGAGCTATTTTTGATAAGAATCGGAAGATCCTCCGAATTTTCACCCTGTAGATAGATAAAAGTATTTCAAAGGTCTGTATGTTTTTGGTTTTGTCAAATTTTTCAAAATTTCCATCGAAAATTTCCTAAAACCACACGCTTGCTTGGTACTTGGACGATGGCCTTAACAAAGAAATTTGATAATTTACAGACTTGGCATCTCTGCTTATCACTGACAATTTTTCGCGATTTGTCGAAAAAAATTGGGAACCGGTAACCGAACACCTTGGGGTGCCGGTAACCGAAATCGGTAGACATTTTAAAAATGATTGCTATTACATTTTGTTTAGATGTAGAATGTCATGGCAACAAAAAACTTCGACTAGACCCGTCCTTGGTTTAGGGTCCCGGCATCTAAAGTGGTGATCAACGAATTTAGGAATTTTATTTATTTATTTAGAGCAGTGCACATCCCACTGGAGTTTTTACCAAATTTGCTCCCCTGCAGGCATAAAACCTCCTCATCTATTCCATCAATAAGTTACAATCATGCAAATGATACATTTCCCTTAAATCTAGTGCTTCTATGGTAACTAAAACTAATTAGAGAATAATCTGAGGAACGATTTGCGACATAAATGCAAGTCGAAAGAATTGAAATATTTGTTAAATATGCGGCACGTGCTAGCAATGGGATCATTATATAGAGAATTAGTTTCAGCATATCGAATCCGAACAAAAAAAATAGGTTCCAAGATTTCAGCGTCGAATGTTTAATTGTGACAATTGTAATAGCTCGAAACAATCGATTCACGACTGGAGTAAATCTGCAACAAAAGTAGCCCTAACATACAAACATCGCGACGGACAGATAATAAATCGAGACCAATCAGTTTGCAGCGATCATAGTAACTCGGTAGGTTTAAAGTATATCTCCATGAACGACAGCGGAGAGCAAATCGAACAAATTAGTGTTGAATCACTTCATTGCGTTGGATATCGTTTTGGTGATAAGGTGACCAGATAACAGAAATATATTCGAGCGTTGAATGAACTAAAGCGCAATTAAGAGCTTTCAATCATCAGAGAATTTCTTTAGTCATGGGGAAAATAATCCTAATGACTTAGAGATTTTCGAGATAGTAAACTCAATGGAACTTGGAATCCAGAAGAACTCCAGACGATGTGCGCGGTAATTGATATACTTCATTTGATGATGAAATTTCAATTCCTGAACTTTTCCAAAAGCAATGGTTGAAGCAACATTTTTAATATAGTCGCATTAGTGATCCAAAAAGAAATTTTTTTATTCCGCCAGTTTGTAGAAAAATTATCTAGAATTTAGTGAAAGTTACAGAGAAATAAGAGCAATTCTTGTTGATTTATATCCACATCTGGTTAAAAAGTATCTCAATAATTTACCTAGACTCTGATTGTGTGCACTTTTGTTAGATTCTTAGCAGAATGCACCCTGGATAAAATAAAAGTGCATAAACTCAGAATCTAGGTAAATTATTGAGATACTTGTTAATCAGATATGGATAGAAGAAATTAACAGGATGGTGATTTACTCGTATTTTCCAGTAAATTTATTTAAATTCTAGATTAATTTTCTACAAACTTTTGCAGTACCACACTAGTATTCATTTCTTTGTGCATCCAGTTTACCGTGCACATCTCATCCGACGCAATCGAGACAACAGAAAATAGAACAATACAGTTTAGTGAACAATAGGGCGCAACCGAAATGAGCAAATTCGAGCAACAAAAGCCGGAGCCTTTTTTGTGCAACCAATATCAATTTGCATTGAGTATAAGCGCGACCCGGGTTGGCGATTCAATGCATAGGGCGCTGGTATAAAAAGCCAGTTGTATTTTCGAGCCCCGACCTGGAAGGATTCTTAGCGTCTGTATGATCATAGTACTAGCCATGCAATGATTCTGTACGCTGTGAATCGACTGCGAAGTCTGTTGAAACAGAAAAGGCCAAACTCCACGGAAGGAATATGTAATGCCAAGAGTTTGCATTTTAAGCGCTGTAAAATTAGCCCTTCAGTAAAAGAAATTGAAATCTTACAAAAGAACGAATGCGTAAAGGAACTATTAGAAATAGAAATTCGCTTCGAGGAACAATAACGTGCACAGTAGAGATGGGCAATTCGTTCGCGAACGGTTCAAGAGAACTAGTTCTTTTGAAAGAATGAATGAGCAGTAGTTCTTTGTTCGAGAACGGTAGTTCCTCAGTTCAAAGTCGTGGGACCTTTTTTTTTGCTCGCTAAACCATTTTTCGAGAACGGTAGTTCTGTAATAAGAAAGCTGCATCACGAAAGCTCAGTTCTTATTCGTGGGACCTTTTTTTTTGCTCGCCTAACCTAACAACACTACGTTCTCGTTTAGTCTTTGAACAAACAAACCAACTATGAAAAGAACTAACGAACGGCTCTGGAGAACTAGTTCTTTCAGTAGAACATTGCATCACTGAACGGTTCTTTGAAATGAACTGTTTTGCCCATCTCTAGTGCACAGTGTTGAATATGATAACGTTAAATACTAAATTCCTGTGTACGTAGAGGAAAAATAAACGTTGCGACCAATGTACAACTAAGCGCATCTTCAAATCTGCGTATTTGATTTTAATTTATAATCGACAACTTGTCATCATGGGCTCTTCAGATGAGTATCGAGTTCTCTACGGAGAGGTGGTTGTATTTTAAAGGAAGCGAGAACCAGCACAACTACAGCTTCAACTAGGGGGTGAAAACATAGCTCAGGTATTCACATTCAAATATCTCGGGGTCTGGTTCGACTTCAAAGGCACCTGGGGATGTCACATTAGGTATCCGAAACAAAAATGCCAGCAGAGAATCAATTTTCTTCGCACAATAACCGGAACTTGGTGGAATGCCCACCCAGGAGACCTGATCAGGCTATACCAAACAACGATATTGTCCGTAATGGAATATTGATGCTTCTGCTTCCGATCCGCCGCGAACACCCATTTCATTGAACGTTGTTTGCGTATTGCCTTAGGTTGCATGCAGTCGACTCATACGATGAGTCTCGAAGTGCTCGCGGGCATCTTACCGTTGAAAAATCGATTATGGGATCTCTCATATCGATTGCTTATCCGATGCAATACCTTGAATCCGATGGTGATTGAAAACTTCGAAAGGCTTGTCGAGCTCAATTCTCAGACGCGTTTTATGTCCTTGTATGTTGACTACATGGCTCACAATATTAATCCTTCTTCGTTTGTTTCCAACCGTGCTCATTTCTTGGATACTTCTGATTCTACTGTGTTTTTCGACACTTCCATGAGAGAAGTGATTCGTGGAATTCCGGATCACGTGCGCCCTCAAGTGGCCCCAAATATTTTTTATAATAAGTGATCAGTGATCTGGCTTCAGTTTACGTCGCAGAATTAGCTGCTATTCAATACACCCTCGAGACCATTGAAACCTTGCCCAAAGACCATTACTTCATTGTCACGGACAGTCTAAGCTCAATAGAAGCTCTCCGGGCAATGAAGCCAGGAAAGTATCCCCCATATTTCCTGGGGAAAATACGGGAACACTTGCGAACTTTATCTGAACGGTCTTATTTAATATCGTTAGTCTGGGTCCCTTCGCATTGTTCCATTCCGGGCAATGAAAAGGCAGACTCATTGGCTAAAGTGGGCGCATTGGAAGGTGATATTTATGAAAGACCAATCTGCTTCAATGAATTTTTCAGTATCTCTCGTCAGAAAACTCTCGAAAGTTGGCAAACTTCATGGAGCAATGGCGAACTGGGACGATGGCTACATTCCATTATCCCTAGGGTATCGACGAAACCTTGGTTCAGGGGGATGAACGTGAGTCGCAATTTCATTCGTGTTATGTCGCGGCTCATATCAAATCACTACACATTCAACGCACATCTCCGGTGTGTTGAGCTTGCGGAGAGCGGTCTCTGCACCTGTGGCGACGGTTATCAGGACATCGAACATGTCGTGTGGTCGTGCGTAGAGTATCGTGATGCCAGGTCGAAGCTACTGGAATCCCTTATGGCCCGAGGTAGACCGACTGAGGTTCCGGGATGTGTTGGCGAGTCGGGATAGTTTAAATATGCTTCTCATATACAAGTACCTTAAACACATTGATATACAAGTGTAATGTGTTATTCCTCGCTCAGAAAGTATAATCTCCACCCACAGGTTCTACACCAGCATCCGCCCGATTCTCTCGATCCCCGTCCCTGTCCACCATCTTCATTGGAACTAACAAGATCTTTTTTTTGTCACTTTTTCGTTCCCCCTTCCTGTCTCTTCACCATTTCGATGGCAACTAATTAGATCTCTGTCGTTTCCAGACATTTTGTTCTCACATCCCCTTTTTACCACGTTTTCCACAGTATTTACTTCTTTTTCATTTTCTTCGGCAATATCATCATCACCGCCCACGGAAGACCGCTCCAGTCGAAAACCAGCATGCGGGCCACCCGCCGGGCCTTCGTAGCCTGGGGGTGTTTCCCGCGGACCCACACGGACCAACGCCATCTGGAAGACTCATGCAACACTCAATTCATCGACCACTGCCGATCGCCTGCTGAAAGCTGGATTACGAGAACCCGAGATGACATAGTCTAATGTAATTATATTACATTATTGAATAAAAAACTAGGCGCATCTACAGTAAAGATAGTTGGGTTTTGCGTATTTGAACCCGTTACGTGTTCGGTTTTATAAACAAAAAGTTTATGAGGTTATTTGCCAAAATTTCCTATGATATCTAGTTGTTTGAAGATTTGATAGCTGGATAGTAATCGCATATTGGATTTTCTTATCTTTTGCTTGTTGGTAAACTTTTAGTTTTTCTAAAATACCCGAATCATCATTTTCAACCCGCGATGGCGAATCGGTGTGATGTATGCCAAAATATTCTGCAGCGGTTGCAAATTCTATTTTAGAGTTTTTGTTCACTACTTCCGGTGCATCTAAAACTGGAACTATCAAAAAGAAAGGCTATAAAATTTTCAAGGAATCGTGTATCTGTTAGCACACTCCGGAATATCGGGCAAATAATTCTCGCTTTCTAGCCTAATGTTGATGTGATTTGAACAGACCTATTTATTAGTTACATTTGATAATTGATTTTGAAGTAGTTTATATTTTTCGTAAGAAGGACTATTCAAACTGGGAATTATACCAATTCGATTTCAACTTCGACGTACTTCAAGGTAGTTACACCGTACGGTATATGTTGTATATTTTTTTAAAAAATTATTCAGACGACCATAAAATATATTATAGTGGGCCCTATTATGCGATGGTCGTATTTTATTTTTTTTTTGCAAGTCGTTGAAGCAATTTTTTTAGTATATTCCGTATCTCTTTTGAATACATTTGAAAAATTTTTGGACATTTTTTAAAGTCATTACATAGAATATTTCCGAAGGTACATTGATCAACATGAACAGATATAAAAGAGGTGCCCTAATGCTACCAAGATTGCGGCGGCTCTGATCACTATGAACTATCAACAATGTTTAAAAAACGCATTTAAGATATGTAAGGGCCTAGCATGTTTCGTATACCTGAGCGAGTAACTTTCCAACCACTTGTTAGAAAATAATTCGACGAAAATACTGATATTAATATTACTCGGATCTCAATCAAAAGAGAAACAATCAAGAAAGTGTTTGATTTTCAACTCCGCACATAGAACGAAACATTTTCTGACCCGATTTTCAGGAACTGTCAACATTTTTGTGGATGCACAAAATACAAATATTTTGTGTAATAAACAAAATGTTTGAATAACTAAATTGTTTGAGAGAATTATGTCTCAAGTCAATTTTGCATCATGCGATGTTTTCAGATTTTCGAATAAAATAAGCGTTAAGTATAGAATAAAAAATATGCTTTCAATAGGGGTATATTTTTAACACGAATTGTGTTTATTTGCAGCTAGTTGTCGGTATGGTCGAGCCAATACCTGGAAGGATTCCTAGTGTCAGCAAACCGTAGCACTAGTCATTCAGCTGTCTTGTACACTTATGAATCGGCTCAAATGAAATTACGCATTGGAATGTACTACCGATACTTTTCCTTTTGTTTGAGTTCTGAAATATACATATCAATACGTTATAAAAAATTAGAGTCACAGAATATAATATTCATAATGAAGGAGTAGATAAGATGGACATTTTTCTTTTTTGATATGAAAATCAGCGTTTATTTTCGATTGACTTCACTAATATTTTTTCAAAGTTCAATGAAAAAATCATGTGTTTAAGGGTTGAGACAGAAATATACAATCATTCAAATAAAAATGGAGTGGAAAATTTAATTAGGTTAAAAATTAAGTCAATGATGTACGGGGAAACGTGCCACTTGAGCCAAATAGTTCTGATAAATATTAACCACCTACTTTAACCACCAGGTTGAATATCCGATGACATGTTGCGATAAACTATCAACTTTCCGATATGGTAGCAAACAATGTGGACGAAATGCAGTCCTGATATAGATTTTGAATTGCAAGCACCAATTTAAAAATTCACCTCACATCGTTGTCCTAACGTGGTGTATAAGAGTACATAAATCTATACGTTTACGTCTGACCTGGTTGACGAAGGTCGTCTTGGCAACAGCACGGTGGTGATTTTTAAATTCTGTTTTGCTACAGAGATTCGCCGAGATAACCGTACTCAATTGACTGTTCCTGTTTGCTACTGCACTGAGCTGGCGCTTGGCCGCTGATTCGCATAGATTTTCGTAGATCATTGAAGAAACTCCACATAAGCAACAATCATTTTTGATTATATACTAATTCAGGAAGGTGATCAACTCTTCATTGCTAGCAAGTGCATTTTTGCGGATGTTTCACGTTAACTGAATAACGAATGAATGGATTGCTTGTCGAGTATATAATATGAAATTTACATAATTTTCCCATGATCGTTACCTATCCAGATAATGTGTGCTGTGTGCTACCGTTCGTGGCAACATTATTGATTATGTCATTTCTGTCTATCAATCACACACGTTCACCTTTAATCTTCGATTGTTTGTCAATCAATCATTCTATAAATTTTATTCGAAATGAATTCAGGATTCAAAAAGTTTAACATAGTAGTACACTTATATATTCAAATGGTTTGTTCAATAACTATTTTTGAATTTCTCCCGTTATAAGAGATAATGTGTATTTTAAATTAATCGAATTAATTCAATTTCTAGATTGCGTAATATATTTATGAACATTAATGTTAATGTTCCGATTTTTTACCTCGGCTTTGACCTATTTGGTCGTTCACCGAACATTCTTAATTGTAGTAAAAATTAACCACTGAAAGTGGCGCCACATGCAGTGATAAAAAAAGAACTTTTTTATGATAATTGTTAACCTAAAAAAAAGCCAAGCCAAGTGAATCTGTTCAATCGACGTCGAAGGTCATTTTCTGCATATAATGTGATCAGTAAGGTGTCATATAACGAACTGCTTGCGAGTGGTTAATCCACCGAGCCTAACTAGGATTCGAACATTCCATTGAACAGTAACCGCGGATCTTTTCTTTCATTGTCAGCCAGATTTACAATTTCTAATTAGTCAGGTACAACTACACTATAAGAACATGTTAATTGTCAAAGTAATGTTTCGCACAAACAAAAACAAAGAGAAGACTAGGTGTATTTTACTGGTTTTTTTAACAAAGCAAAAATGCAAGCCAGATTGCTGAAGTTGAAGTACGTTTAATTTTGAATAGTCAGGAATTTTGAAGTCAAATTTACTCCTCGCCAAACAAGGACTAACGGGGACCTGACCAGAACTTACGGTCAGGAAGGATTTGCTATGCATTTAGCAAGAGACTAGGATTGCTTCCGTATGTTTGAAGAATAAATCCAGATTTTCACAGACGATCCCTGGACCGTTATAATCTTAGTACGCTATCGTGACTTTTTCTATACGTAAACGTTCTGGGGTAAATTTATACCACAGAATTGGAATCTGACTAAAATTACTAAATTTCAATGTATTTATAAATAAACGGTACACCTTCATTCCGAAACCTATCGCAATAATTTTTTTTAAATTTTATTGAGTTTGATAAATTTTTCTAATTTTTTTTACAAAAGAAGTCCCTAAATACGCCGAAATTCCCTTTTGACCTTAGTTTTGCATTTCACAACAAATTTTGAAAACTGTTGAGACATTGTAAAGGTTTTGATTTTTTTATGAATGGTTAATCTGTATAAAATGTTCATTTCGACCTAAGTAAAAATGAGAGTTTCTCTTTGTTTACTTTCTCTTTCGATTATTACGGTACTCTTAGCACTCTCTTAGGTACTCTTACTCTCTTCTCTTCAAATATTTGCCGACAATAATAACTAAAGCTATCATCTTTTAATCTGCACTGAATAAATTACCGAAAAATACAGGAATATTTCGCAATAATTGCTTTACTCGTACATGCCACTACTATATAATATTTTTTATTAAATGGTTACTTTTATGTATATAAGATATACATTACTATTGTTCAGCAATGTTGTAGCAAATAACATCTCGTTTACTTAGTTTAGAAATATTTTTATATTTCGCTTTCAACAAAACACTAACGTAAGCGCTCTCGTGAGGTGCAATTCAACCCCAAGTCAATTTTAAAAGGTCATAGCTCAGCCGGTCAAGTGAAATAAAAATAATGCATGTGTAAGTGAAAGACTAAGCATCAAAACATCTAAGCATCTAAATGAACAGTAAATAAAATGCTCGGCAATTTTGCATCTGTTGATTACTGCCTGCTTAGTTTAAGTGTCGTTTCCTAAGAAAGGCGATTTTAGCAATTCTAGAAACAGCAGCGCTATTACTAAAGTTTTCTCAAGTCAGTAAAATTGTGAAGATACTTTGTTCACTTGGTGTAAAGATTAGTAGTTAGCAACATTCGAACAGCTATTACTCTGAAATGGCTTTATATTTTGCAGCGTGTTTTGCAGTGACATGTTTGTTTACATGTCAATAACAGCTGCGCAATCGATTGGTTTCGGTACGGTTTATCGTTTCAATTATGAGTCGAATTGATCCGGAAACGCGAAAGAAAATTCTGCACACTTGGTGCTCAGAAAGTGGTGTTACGTACAACGAAATTGCAAAACGGGTGAAAGTGCACCACACCAGTGTCAAAAATATTATCGAGAAATTCGATAAGACCCTTTCCACGAAAGATTTGCCCCGATCCGGTAGGAAAACGGGTCCCAGCCAGCCCGGCCGGGATTTAAATGTGGTTCAGTACATTAGGAAAAACCCATCGGCGTCGACGCGGGATTTGGCCAAGCAGTTCAACACCAGCATCGGGATTATTCAACGGATCAAAGTTAGGAACTCCCTGAAAACGTACAAGAAACCGAAAAAGTCCCTGGTACAGCAAGTTCAGGCCAAAACAAGAGCGCGAAAACTGTATAACAGGATTCTACAGAATAAAGACGGATGCATCCTGATCGACGACGAAACCTACGCCAAGGAAGACTCTCGAGCGCTGCCCGGACCACAATTATATACGAAATCGGTGTACCAGGACCTGGACGACGCTGACACCACGGTGGCGATGGAAAAGTTTGGGCAGAAGGTGTAAGGTCTGGTAAGCAATTTGCACCTGTGGTTTGCGGTCGTCGAAGGCCACAATTAACGCCAAGGTGTACGAGGAAGAATGTTTGAAGAAGAGAATGCTGCCACTGTACAGAAAGCATAAAGCTTCTCTCTTCTGGCTGCATTTGGCTTCAGTCCACTACGCCAACTCCGTTCTACGGTGGTTGTCAGAAAATAATGTACAATTCGTGGAAAAGGACATCAACCCACCGAACTGCCCGGATCTTCGACCAATTGAAAGGAATTGGGCAATTGTCAAGCGGCACTTTCGGAAGAAGGGTACAGTGTCCCAAAACACGCAAGAGTTAAAAAAATACTGGACAGCTGCCACCAGGAAAGTCACAAAAGTAACTATGCAGAATTCAATGAAGAATGTCAAGTCCAAAGTGCGAGCGTTTCACAGAAACTAGGATTTTCTTCATTATAATCAGTGAAATGCATAAAAATGTAATTTTTCTACAATATATCGAAAACTGATGTCAAAATATGTTTTTTTTCGCTTTTTATTCAATAATCAATGTTGCTAACTACTTTTCGATACACTCCTTATTATTATTTTTTATGGTATTCTAATGTTTGCAATTAACCACAGAAATATTTACATCTGGCACTGTTCCAGAAAGATGGGTTGTTCATAGCAGTACACATTTGTGATCATATTGTTATTTGTAATGCTTACCGTAAATAAAGAAAAAGAAGTTTAATTCTTCTGCTAAAAAGGTGTAAAATACACTGCACTGGCAAAACAAAAAATAATTTTGGGCTTGAATGCAGGTAACGTTCATTCCAAACTGATCGTCGGATGGTGTAGGCAGCAAAACAACATTCTCATATTACTACACGAGAACTTGACAATGTTTGAAACTTCACATTGTTTCATCAACTGACCGGAGAATGCTTTTACTCAGATCACAATCAATCCTTGATCGTCTGAATTTCGCGCAAGCATTAGTAAGACTGTTAAACTAGAAGTGATCGAGAGTGGTTTGCAAAGTTGAAAAGTGATGATTTTTACGTACGTAGGCTAATAACGTTAGGGAAAATTGATAGTTCACAAAGATATGAAATCAGAAGCCATATAAAATGACTTAAACTAAAAAAAAACTTCACATTATACAAGTTTTACTTATGGCTAGTATTCGTTATGTATCCACAGATTCTTTTTCATTAATATCGTTATTTTGAAGACAATATTCGGTTTCGTAGCACTGATATCTAGAGAGATGATTGAAAATATTACGCGTTTGGCTGAGGTTGGGAAATCAATTCCGGGATTCATATATTTGCACAGATTTTCACTTTATACATGGAGTATGATTTAACTAAAACTGTCATTAATTCAAAATCGGTTTAATTCACTATTCACCACACAGCCTTAGCATAATGATAATGATATAATTTGAAAAGCTTAAAGCACAATTACTTTACTGTTGTGCATACCTATGTGTTATGGTAAATGGAACAATTAATTAGAAACAGTTTCGTGATAAATTTTGTGAATACAACGATAGTACGAGGTACAACTGTGATGGTCGGATGATGGTTAGTTGATGTGATATGCAAGTTTTTAGCGCAACATGTTGTGGTAATAGTATTCCTACATTTCGTAACAGTTTATTTCAATCACTTTATACATAAAAACTTACATCATGTTTACTGAAATAAATAAACGATTTGCCCCTGAAATCCACCACCTTTTCTGGTGGGTGAATCAAGGCTACTGGCCTTTACTGGATCGTTTATTCGGTCGTTCTGATGCTGAAATATCCTGCGATCCTTCTATTGCAGAAGGTTTCAAATAATACTTTGTACTATATGGCAAGGTCCTCGTGACCGAAGTAGTCAACGTATATCTTACTCTGTATCAGAACTTGGTACACCAAAACTGATATCGTCTCTGACGATTACACTAAATTGCTCTATTATTTGCTAATTTGAATGCGAATGAAATCGTCCAGCGTAACACAACGTTATAAAAGCACTTAGATTGATAGTATACTGCACGAAAGTGCTGATCAATAGAGTATAACGCCGTAGTAAAACCACATCCCACCGGATTAACGGTTGAACGAAGACTGAGCCGGACGATCGGGACTGCGACAAATTTAAACTGTTGCATCTACAATCAACGGAGTGCGAAAGTGATTTGGCAGGTAATGCTTTTTGCTTCACCCGAACAGCCGCTCTCGTACTAATCGATCTATACTGGCAAGTCTGCTACGTGTACTACTAATTGCCGATTGTTCTTATACTACTACTACTACTATTACTACTACTACCACTACTACTTCTACTACTACTAATAAGGCTGCCAAGGAACTACGAGCTTGTCGTTATTAGGGTAAATTCAGTGAACCTATCTAAAACCGATCATATCTCTCAGTCAAAATGTGAATGATACACGACAACTGACAAGTTTTCATTTAAGCGACAGATTTTCAACTCTACTCACGGTCAAAATTAAAAGGTAAAACATTATATTACTCTTATCAGAGCAATAGCTCTCATTCAAAGAGTGGGTTGTTTTCTCTACTAACCTTCGTATACTGAGCTATAAATCCAATGTTTAGTACGAAATTATAAACAGACAATCTTGTAATGATAAGACTGTGAAGAATAAAGTCGATTGCATAGACGAGTTTTTACTTTTTTTTTTCTAACAATTGAATTAACGTTAAAATTGGTGGATATTGTGCAGCTTGCAATAGCTTGAGTTTGGGTGATACCACTTTCTTCATAAACAAACAAATTGGTTTAGTTAATATTAATAGAGACAACTTCTATTGACAGGGGTAATACTGCAAATCATTATTTGTTTCAAGCTCTTTTCAGTCGATTCGCGACGTGGCGAATAATTGCCAGCGTTGATATATTTGATAACAGGCTTTTTAGATCAACGCTAGTATCTGATAAATGATAGTAACTAATGAACGCGGTTTAGTGAGTATAAATTACCGGTTATTTTCTACACATGTGTATCACCTGTAGAGAATCTAAACGTTTTAGATGTTGCAGTGCAATTAATTTACAGCAGAGTAGCGATTTTGTCAATTTATCTATTCCCGGTTATTGGTGCCTAATCATCTCATCAGTGTTTAATGTTTATTTGTTGGTAAACGAAGTACATTGATTTCATTACAAATTTATTGTAAGTTCTTCGACAAAATTAATTTCCATGTTGTGTGCTTAGCATTTAGTGTTAAATTTTATTGTATAATAATACAAATTTAAATGTTAAATTTTGTTTTTTAATAATTTAATTTCATTCTTTAATTTAGTATTTTGTCAACTCAACTTCAAATACAAGCTTTAGTTATTGTGTAATCGATTATAGTTTATAAATATTATACTGGATTTGTTTTTTCGCATCTTAGGGGTGCAGTTAATTTTCACTGGATGCTCAAATATGGCAGTTCATAATAAAAAAAATCTTGAAAATTTATACCACGAATCAAGGTAGACTCATTCGAGTCTTTTCAGACTGATTCGAGTAATTCACAAACACGTACTTCAACGCTTACGTCGCTTATTCAGTGACATTCGCAGAACCAAAAGTATCAGTAATTTTGCATTTGAATTTGATCATTGAGAAAATAGGATGCGTATATCATCGAAACAAAAAGTGTTAGCCAGTAGCATCGTGAACTTATAAAATAACCTAATAGCACAAAAAACTGATATACAGGCTCGCATCTGAACTGGGTGTAAAATGTTGAATGAGGAGAGTGACGAATACCGAATACTAGATGTCACAGCGATCGATACTATTTTGGGTGCGTGTTATTCAAACGGCCTCGAAATAAAGCTGTCTTTTACACTCAGGGAAATCGTGTGAGAAATGTTCAATTTTTTTTTTGTTTCGATTATAGAGGTTTTGACCTTATGGTCATTCGCCTCTTCGGGCCAGAAAAACTTTCTGACCCTATGTGCGGGGTTGGGAATCGAACACAGGTGGGCTGCGTGAAAGGCATCGACGTACCCATTACGCTACACCCGTCCCCTAGATGTTCAAATTGTTGTAGTTTGAGTATTTTTACAATAGGCAGGATAAATTTGTTTTCATTCAGGAAAAATTGTGGCGAATAGTCGAGTAGGTGGCAGTAGTGACCTCTTTGTTTCTAACGAATAGAAATTTAAAATTTACATAGGTTTTTTTTTTAATTTTGTTCGGGTTTTTATATATGTTATCTGTGCTAATAGTAGTTTTCAAATGCAACTAAAATTTTGGAAATCGGTTCAGATATCTCCAAACAAATTTAGCGCGCTGAATAAACTGCAATTTGTCGGTTACGTCATTCATAAGATCAGATAACCCTCGAACCCATAAACCTTCTTAACTTGAGCAATGGTTGCTTTTAAATAAACCTAAGTTTATCGAATGTGCGGGTGTGCGGGTTGTCGGTTATGTCACTTACACCATTATATCTTCGGAACCAGAAGATACAGTAATGTACGATTCAGACGATCCGCCTCGTTCTGTCACCATCACAGGAACGTCAGCGTTCGTCAATATTAGTTTAATGCTTTCTTTACCGGAACGTTCACACGTTCTGGCCATCAAGACGTTCCGTGACGATGACGTTATGTGTGAATGTCTCCATAGAAATGCATGTAACTAATCTCAGGGTGGCAAGTGAATTACCAATTTCAATTTCCCGGTTTTCCCGGTGCGTGAGACAAAAAATTCTCGGTTTTGAGAACAGGCTCAAATCGCCTATGTTCAGTATTTTTTAAATGTTTCTCGAAATCCCATATCCAAAAGAACATCGAGAGTTGAGAAATAAAGTATTTTTTGGTATCTCGATTTAGAGATACGAAATATTCATTATGCCAAGTGCACATAACAATGGGAAGAAGTCATTCTTGGCTTTCTCATATAGATAACTTATGCAAAACTGCGAAACCCGATTTTGGAACCAAGGCCCGGAGGGCTTAGTGTCATATACCATTCGAATCAGTTCGTAAAGATCAGAAATTGTGTATGTATGTATGTATGTATGTAACGTTTTTGAGCGATCAATTTTCTCAGAGATGGCTGAACCGATTTTCTTGTGGTCCCATACGAATTTCATCCGGATCCGACTTCCGGTTGTGAAACTAGGAGATCTGCAGAGTGAAAATATAAGCTCTATTCTTGATTAGAAACTGTTTCTTCGGTTCGACAGCCTCCTTGTGTCGATTATATGATTTTGAGTGCTGTTTTGTTAATTACGCTACCAGCATTCAATACAGCAATATCAACGAAACGCTGAGCCACAAGACTTTCAAAACGTTTTTGTTTATGTATGAGGATTTGCTTAATAGAAGATTTGAGATTTAAATATTTTTTGGAACGAAGTTTAAAAACCTCATCCACAATTTTTCCAAACGTTCATCTTTAGAACCAACAGTACCACCCAGCTCAATGTATTCCATCTTTATTTCGTCTGTTACTTTGCTACTAAAGTTATTCTATGTACTAGCTCTTCAAGATAAAAACTCAATCTTTTCGACTGTTTCAAATTAATTCGAGGTAACAGTAGGTTTAAGACAAGAAACATAGCTGGCCAGCGGATATGATAAAAGTCTTGCATTTCACAAAGGAATACAGCATTAACATTCTTGCAATTTTGCCTAAAAATCAATACATTTTGTTCAGACTTCATGCTCTCTTCAATAATTCTCTTAAGTGCAGCTTCTACCCCAAATTCGATTATTGTTAGTATTTTATAGGTAGCCAGGAATACCATCAGTCATTTGAAAGCCAAATAATTAAGAATTGAATTTAAAACCTTATAATTAAAATTGAAATTGTTATTATCCGAACTATTCAGTCTTTTGAAAGACTACCACTAAATAAGTCTTGTTAAGGCTTTCTTGCAAATCTGTAGTTCTTAAGACTCTTAGGATTCAAGCTAGGAGTGTATTCTAGAGATGGGCAGAACCGTTCATTACAAAGAATCGCTCAAAACTTAATAGTTCTACAGAAGGAATTAGTTCTATTGAACCGTTCTTTCGTTCTTCTTTTTTATATATCATTTATTTTATCCCGGTTTTAACCTTTTTGGTTTCGTTCTTCTGAAACTTTGTTTGTTTCTTCGAAAATAATATGAGAGCTGCAGATTACAGATTCAATAATAGTGAGTACTTTTTACATGTATTTCTACCAACAATCATTCTCTTTTTATACGTTATCAAAGGTCATGAATGTGTGTAACTTCTACCAGATTTCTCAATCCAGCAAACATTCCTAAAAACGCAACTAACTTGTATACATCCTCTAAGAATTCGATTTTTTATTACATTGCTATATAGAGAACTATTATTTTTAAATAAAGAACTCAAATTCACTCACTCTTCGAGGAGAAATAACTCGTTGAACTGTTCGTGAACGGATTGCCCATCTCTAGTATAATCCAATACTATATTAGCCTAGTATAGTCCATATCCATTAAAAACTGCTGCTAAACCTTTACAATTGTTGAACGAAACATGGGATGTCCCATCTCAAATGGATTGTGTACCATAAAAACTGTGGGGGACAACACGATGTTTCAAAACTTTTACTGAACTTCTCACTTAAACACAAAATGGAGTATTGCCTCCAACTTTTCATTTGTTTATAAGGAAAATCATGATTTGCTACGGCTAGTAAATTTTTCCCGGATTTGCACTAAAATTCCCGACTTTTTCCCGGGTTTCCCGGTCACTTGCCACCCTGTAATTTTGACGGTGACGGTGGCGGAGGTTGACTGTGACGGAAGGGGACGGATCGTCTAAATCATACTTAATTTTGATCTTTGAACTTGTTCAATGAACCAGCAGCAATTCACCTATAGAGGCGTTTTGGGCAGCCCAGCAATTGCTTATGGATTCTTGCGTTCGATCTTGCGTAAAGTGGTAATTCATGCGTGCAAAGTCGTACGCAAAGGTGATTTTTAATGAATTTTCGTTTGTATGATCCTCTGTGCCAACAGGTTAGCAAATGCACATACATACATACGTACATACATATACAATGAAAGTTTTTGATCTCGTCGAACTGAGTCCAATACACTAGGGATCTCCTGGGTTCCGATCAAAAGTCGGTTTTCCAGCATTTTTTTAATTTTTGTTTTTGATTATTGTAAATATATTAATCACCATTGTTTCAAAAAATAATGCTTGGTCTAAATTACACAACATTTGAAATTTTATTTATATTTATTATCTTCAAAATAGCATTTTCCTAAAAATAATTTTTTATCTATTTTATGCAGAATAATCAGATAAATATCTAGATTGTCTATTTTGACTATAATTTTTTTCTAGGTAGTTTTTTAACTGCGAATGACCATGATCAAGGAACTCACGAGATACAATACAAAAACAAATCCACTTGAAATCAACATTAGGTGCTATCTAAAATAAAAGTGATCTAAAATTATGTTTGCCTTTCTCATAGAGAAAGGCTATGCAATCACTGTGAAAACCGACTTTTTAACCGAGGCCCGGAGGGCCGAATGTCATATACCATTCGACTCAGCTCGACGAACTGAACAAATGTCTGTGTGTATGTGTATGTGTGTATGTATGTATCAAAAATATGCACTCACTTTTCTCGGAGACGGCTGAACCGATTTTCACAAACTAAGAATGGTCTTATGGTCCCATAGCCTGCTATTAAATTTCATTCCGATCCGACTTCCGGTTCCGCAGATATAGCAAAAAATGGAAAAAATATGCACTCACTTTTTTCAGATATGGCTTCACCGATTTTCACAAACTTAGATTCAAATAAAAGAACTAACAGTCCCATAGCCTGCTATTGAATTTTATTTGGATCCGACTTCCGGTTTCGGAGTTACATGGTGATATGTGAAAATTAGAAAGTGTGCACTCATTTTTCTCTGAAACGGCTCAACCGATTTATATAAACTAAGATTCAAATGAAAGGTCTTATAGTTTCCTAAAAATTTCTAGAACATTTCATCCGGATCCGACTTCCGGTTCCGGACCTAAAGCGTGATAAGTGGAAAATTACCAATTTCATTAGTAGTTTCTCACAATCGATGGTCAAAAACAGGTGCAAATCCCATAAATATGTCTGATAAATTATTCTAGTTTGCAGAGCTTGTTTGTTTGTGGGTATAAAAACTTAATTCGGTACTACTGGTCCCCCCTTTTCATGTTCCAGAAGCACCGAAAGTGGTGTAGGATAACTCCAAAAATAGAACTCACTTCGTTTTCCCGGCGATGCTTGAACCGATTTGCAAACTATTTTGAATTAAAACTAACAGTTACAGGGCGATGAGTGTCAAAGTTTTCAAATCGCCATATAGATTGATAATATGTACAACACCGAAAGAAGAAGAAAACACAAAACAAACGATGCGTGCTTTGTTTTATTTCGTACACGATATTAAGGAATTGAAACGATGATGGATGTCTGCTAATGGTGTGTGATATTTGTAAAAGACGGTGCTGCTGTTGATAAAAATTTTAGCTATTCTATGATAAGTGCGATTGAAAGAATAAACGAATGTCATTGAATTCAAATTTATTTGAAAAAATATGCAATTTTCACAGCCAATAGTGCAGTAATACCGTGTCGGTGGTGTAATTATGACAATAATAATAATACAAGTAATAATCCTACTACATGTTTTATGCTACTGATTCATGCTGTTCAGCTTGACTTACATATGCAGAAGTAACAAAAACGCAAATTCGCTTCGTTTGTTAGAATTTGTCTAATTGGTTTAATCGAAATAGAGTGTGAGATAGTAACTACGTTCAAAACTGTTCCAATTTGTAGGTCATATTTGTTGCTGGCAAACGTACCAACTTCGGCTTTTCCGTTTATCTGAATCCGGTTTCGCAAGAATTGGAAATAGTGATTAAAAACTGCAAAAAGGATCTCACTCACTTTTCTTGGAGATGGCCAAATCGATTTTCACAAACTTTAAAAAAGAAGTCTTACAGTTTCATACGGAATTCCTAAATTTGTTGTAGATACTACTTCCGGTTTCGGAACTACAGGATAAACAGGATTTGTAGAGTTTGTTAGATTAGGTCCGAACAAACTTTACTATTTCTATTCAATGAACAGTTTTTTTAGAGAATTCTACAGTAATATTTATGATGTTATGAGTAATATGAGAAAGGCATCATTACACCACTAGGTGGATTATAACAGGTTTTTCCATTTCATAAATGCTGATGAGGTCACCATATTTAATATTGAAATAAATTTGTCATTGAAAATCATTCCGTTCTTTTTAAATCGGTCAACGTGTTGTATAGTATTGTTATCAATCGTAATGAGTTATAACTTCTTCGAATGCTTCAATTTTCCGTTTGAATGATGTAACAGAATCGCTTGTACACGCAAAATGAAATCTTAGCAAAAGTGGTATTAAATAACTCAAAATCAACTAATAGCAATGTTTGATTTAATGGCAATATTTCAGAATCCATATTCTCTGGTATTTGATTCAAGGACGGAAAATTTGTTTAAGCATCCATGAATTTTATGTTAAGAGTCAGTATATTTGATTTAGTCGAAATCAAGATTCAAAATATTTAATTGCAATATATCGTATAACATAGTTTTCAATTTGAATCTATACCACGACATATTTGATTCAAATACATTTAACGTATTATAACATTCAAATTTTAGTTCAAAAATAGTGTTATTTGATTCAAACACATGTTTGAAGCTGACTTAAAGACTCACTATATTAGAATCTAATTTTAAAACACTTGATTTTGAGACGCTGAGGTTCTGGTACAGAAAAGTGTTCGGGGTCATTGGGAGGATGTTCTTTTGTTCGATTTTTTGTATGACCTGTAAAAAGTTCTTGCACACTACTCGCGAAGGAAATAAACCTTATCGTACTGCCCCATGTGTTTTTGAATAATTTTGAATAGTTACTGTATGTAAATTGCATTATCCGAATTGTTCAACTGCAGGTCTAGTGCCTTTTCTACGACAAGGCGCGTTTCCTTCAACATTCGTTCAACAGGGTCCAATTTCGGAAGTCGAATACTGCTTCAATAGAAATCGACCTTTGTCGTATAATCGAAAAAATTTAATTTTTTGATTTGTTCATCTCGATACCTTCTTAACCCATACTGTTTTGTTTGTTGTACTTTGTTTCTATCCTCAAAACTATAGCGATTGAAATTGATCGAAATGTTATAATTTTCGACGTAGAAGATTGTCAATTTATAAACAATCAGAGCTATTCATGAATTTGATTTCCAAGTGAATTAGGTTTACCTATATATTATATTTGTCTTTTTACAGTTTACATTTTCATAACTGTATGTTTTTATCGATTCGAACGGAATTTGTCTGTATGATTTCGTCGCAATAGTCTAATGGCGTTTTTCATTGAAAAACACTGCAATCCACGCCACTAGTGTTTTTCCATGAGAAACGCCATACAAGTCGATACTCGAGTAAAGTAAACTTTATATTTGCTTAGCGGTATAAGTCAAACTGCTTGGAATAAGGGGTTTGAAAACGAAACGCGAAAGAAAACAAAACACAAAATAATCACATTCGAAATGTAAATCTCAAAATGTTCGTCAACAACAGAATTTGAAGGTAAAATTTTAAAGTATCTACAGACAGGATTGTAAAAGTCTGTAAACTCATAATTCCGCGGTTTTTAAGTTCTCTATAGAGTATGACGCAGTATCGGTTAATTGAGCGAAAAGGAGTTCAGTTTCAGACTAAAAATTATTATAAAAAGATTAATATTTTTCAATAATGTTAGGTTGGTGAAGAAGATACATATCGTTGAATTTAGTTGAAATATTATTGTTCAAGAAACTTGTGTCATGATGGCTACTGACTTTTTTGTAGTAAAGTGGCGTTACATTCATTTTGGTGCTATTATTAACGTTGAGTAACAATCACACGTTATACGCGTGTTGCTCGGAATATGTAATTTTAATAACACATGTCTAAAACATTCAAATCAGTGACCCACATTTTTAATTGTACCATCCCGATGAGAAGTGAGGCACTAAACAAGTACAGCGATAAGAATATTACTGGAATTGATGGTTGAATGCAGCGCAATTTGTTTACTGTTGCTTCACCGTGTATTTGCTTTCTGCTTTTTGACAAAACGTATTTTTATTTTCGAAAATTCGTTATTTTGACGACGTTCTTCGCTATACTGATCTGGATGTTATTCCGCAAATTACACACTCACGTTTTAATTCCAACTATTTTTTTCCATAATCGATGATTTACTGTTAATGTTGTACTAATCAAAAAAAAAATATTGTAAAACTGTTGTCAATATTACGTTAACTATGTAAATATTGTTTATTTAGTGAACTACAGGTCTAAACACAAAAATAATAAAAATCACCGAACCCTCCTGCACGTTTGCTGACATTATTCGAATACTGCCTAAGCTGAGCTGAGCTGAAGTAGATCGCCCGTAGTTGCACTTCGTGATTGACCGAACGAGTGGAAATGTACAATGAACCAAGAAAATGAAGCTTGGGAGAAGCAAAACATTTTCACTGTTCACACCCACTCACTCTTAATCTTTTATTAAATGATCAATAACGACGCTGGCTACGACCAAAGGCTGTGCTACTGAGGAAAAGGAAGGAATGTTAGTCCGATACTCGTTGTTTCTAGAGACCGCGGGTACCACTGTATCTCCACGAGCATCATATTGTAAATTGTAATTTCATATATCTCGGTTGATTTTTCAGAAGGCCGTAAGAGCAAGTGACAGTTTGTCTTTGTTCACTCTCTCTTTCGATTATTGTGATGTGATTAAAAAAAATTTCTTGGATTTCAAAAAAAAAAACTGTGAAAAATCTACCGAGATATCTATCTAGTTTGAAATTGTTGACTTCATAATTTGACATAAAATTTCAACATCCAATATGCAACGTCAAGTCGGGTCATACAGCTCTCAGTTTGACGGTAAAGTTTCATGATGCCATTTCTTCCTTGAATATCAGTTCAAATTGGTTGCAAATTATAATATAAAGGGTTTTTACAACAGATTTCCATATTAATTTGTGATTTGTCCATTGATTGATAGACTTTTATCTCGCCACTGGAATCAAATACTAAAAGATAGTTCAGACAGAAAAGTTTAATTTTTTCTTTCTTACTTTTTGTGAGATCTGTATAAATCTGTATTAAATTGAGGAAATCTGTATAAATGGCATCTCTGCCCTAGACCTTCAATCTTAATGACGCGATCGACTTGTAAACTTTCAGACTTTCCGTAGAAATCTGACAACACCGACAATGACATGCAGACGGCGCTTCGAAAGGTTAACAGGTTAACATCGTTGAATTTTGGGACGGTAAATTCTCTGTTTTCGCCGCTTGAGCATCTTTAGTTTCGCGGATCAATATTATTCAATAAATAGCACTCTTACTACTACACACATATCCCGGGTTGACGGTTCAATGCATAGGATGCTGGTCTTACAAGCCAGTTGTCGTATGTTCGAGCCCCGACCTGGAAGGATTCTTAGTGTCAGTAGGATCCATAGTACTAGCCATGCAATGATTCTGTACACTAAGAATCGGCTGCGAAATCTGTTGAAACAGAAAGGCCAAATTCCACAAAAGGAAAGTAATGCCAAGATAAAAAAAAATACTACACACACACTTGTCACACCTGCACTGTCACTCAATATTACTATTTCAACCAAATTTCCAACTATACGTATCAAACAACACATTGAAATTATACTTTTTCGAGAGCAGCACCAGGACACTGCATCGCGAATCATCGGCGATCAGCTATGCATAGGGACAGAGTTCGTCGTACTTTTAGTGTATTGAGTTCGATAAACAGGCCGCGGTTTTCATAACTCGTCAGTTGACGAGGGTTGTTCCATGGTAATTGACGAAGAGCGAAACCGAACAAATTTGCGCTGTATAGATTCAATTCTGAGATTTCCATTATGGTAGAAAACAATATTCGAGCATTGAACGTACAAGCGAACTGTAGAGAGACCAAACCGTAGATATCTGTTAAGTGCTTAGTAATTCTCATTACAAATCCAAGGCAACGTGAAACCTTTGGAACAATGTACGAAATATGTTGCTTGTAGTTCAGTTACTCGTCAAGAAAAACCCCAAGATTCTTGACACATGTACAGTGGCGTACCGAGGAAATTTGGCACCCGGGGCTCTATCGTAGATCCTCGGAGAGAATAGTCGAAACGTATAGGTGTTCTTTTCCGTGTTAACGTGATAATCGAGGATTTGCTGAGATTTAATGTCATTCGGTCAATCTCGCATCACTCCGAAAAAATTTCAAGTTCTGAAGTAAACGGCATCCTCAGTTGTCTTAATGATTTAAAATAACTTGAGGTCGTTGGCGAACTATAATCGTGGAACTTTCAGTAAAAAGTTCACGTGAATAATTTCGTGCCGGCACCAACCCAGATCATCCTCATCCCAAGAAGCTTGTCCTTTGACGAGACGTGTGTAGTATTCGTTTAAAACAATAGGTCGCTCATTAGTGCCTTAATTTTCTATAAAAGCTAAACTGGATGTGAACATTTCATAAGGTCACATAAACCAATGAGATTTTATCTTTGTTTACTTTCTCTTCTGTTAATAACTGCTTGATATTCGTGTTTAATTACAAAATATTCGTGTAGAATGGAAGACAATCACCCTCATTGTTGTTTACGGCCGTATCCGATACGTTCGAAAGTGTCAATTTTGTATTAGCGTTTATGTTCGAACCAATCGCACTTTCAAATACCGTGCATACATAAGAACAACGCCAATCTAACTTTAAACCATCAGTTATGGTACAGACTTGTGTGTTTTCTGAATTCCTGAAATCTTCGATATTTCCAATTCAACACGAAAACCTTCTTGTCTCGCCTAAGTCCAATAATGATAATTTTGCAGATGTCAAATGCAGCAAACGATTGCTGTGATGGAGATGCACTGATTGCTAATGGTCACAGAAACCCGCATACGCATGGCTGCCAGATGGTTGACGTGACACCAAACGCGCCGTCTGGTGTAGAATGGGTGCGTAAATGCTCCTAAAATACCTGTGCATTTAACACAATCATAGTAGCTAAATTAATGTCGTTTTCGCTTGAGAAAACTGAAACTGAGCCAGAGTAGTTTCATCAAACAAACACTTTTCACGAAACAGTGTTGGTTTCGTACTTAGCAACGGGGATTTGAGCAAACCAAATATAAAAACCAGGTTCGAAACTTTGACAGCAATTAGGGTGGAAACTGGGCTAGGTCATAAATCAAATAAACATAGATTTCCCATTGTAAGGAGACACTAACAGCGCATCAAGTGGGAAACGGGTGTACTTTTTCCATTAGCTACTGTGGTTGAGTTAAATGCGCAGGCAACCTTGTACATGCATTTTAGAAGCATTTACGCACCCATTTTACACCAGACGGCGCTTTTGGTGTCACAGGTTGCTCAACTACATTACTATTATACTGGGGAATCTAGGTTTATTTTATTTATGGCAGTAGCTAATGGAAAAAAGTACACCCGTTTCTCACTAAAAGCGCTGTTAGTGTCTCCATACAATGGGAAATGTATGTTTATTTGATTTATGCTAAAAGTGAAAAGTGTCGTTTAATCTATAAGTGAAAAGTCGTCCGGCACGAACGGAAACTGTTGTATGATGACACCATCAACATTAGACGAATCTAATACGAAACGCAAAGACAAGTAACATCCTAATTGTTAAACATTGAATAATTTTAACTATTCGATTCTTTAAACAACCATCAACCTAACAACCAAATAACTAACAACGATATTTTCTTCTTTTAAAATGGTAAAATCGGTTGTAAAATAATGCATCAAATCAGTGATTAGACGCTTTGGTCGGTCGAATTGTTTTGTGCGTCGTTCGCCCCGTACGAGGAGCATTTTTTTATAAATATTCTGCAGATTAACTCCGATTGCAATTCGAAGAAATTCAATTATTCCGTTCATCAATTTAATCTCAAAAGATATGAAAATATGATCAAAAAACAAACATTGTAGAAAATACCATCAACTTTGTTAAACAACGAAGAAGGCCAAATAATCAGTTCTTTTGATAACCTAACTAACTTATGTCATTTTCGCTTGATGCCAAACCTAACCCAGTTTCCACCCTAAATGCTGTCAAACCGTTTGATTACAGCTAGTGTCGAACCTAGTTTTAACGTTGTTGAAGTGAAAATCGAGTCAGTTTCGAACCTGCAGCCAAATTCCGGTCACAATATTTCTTGAAAGAAAAGAAAAAGAAACAGAAATTTTTTGGCATTAAAAATGCCTTACTCTTCACTATATGGGGCCGGGTGTCAATTAAAAGTTTCAAAAATAGTCGCGTAACCTTTTTGTGTTATAATTTTGAACGTTAATAACTCGGTCATTTGTTGATGGATTGTTATAATTTAACAATCAATCGATTCGGAAACTTTTAACTTAAACATGTATGACGACGTCGTTTCAGTATTTCAATAGTATACCTACTATTGAAAAAATGGTTGGAATCGACCTATGTTTTCATCCACCAATCCCTGTTGTACAAAATGACGTCAACTTCTTGTTCGGCATAGGAGGCTTTGCGTCATGCATAAAAAACACCGCATCGTTCTGCGTAGTGTGAAGAGAAATCTATAAATAGGTACACTGAAGTCTTTTTTTATGCGAATTTACGTACCGCATAAAAAAAACGCATAAAAAAAACCGCATAACTCTAAAAATTCGCATAAAAAAAACCGCATAACTCTGAAACTTCGCATAAAAAAAACCGCATAACTCTGAAACTTCGCATAAAACATAAACAAGCGTTTTTCCAGCAGTTTAATATCCCCGGTGTTATAGGTGCTATTGATTGTACGCATGTTGCTATTTTAAGCCCTCCGAAAGATGTTGAGCACGTTTACTTGAACAGAAAAGGATACCATTCAAAGAATGTCCAACTGATATGTGATTTAGAGCTCCACATATTGAACGTTATTGCAAGATTTGGAGGTTCTAGTCACGACGCATTTATTTGGAAGAGTAGCCAATTGCGTCGATTTTTGAAGCAATACGATAATGGAAGCAGAAGCACTTATTTGTTGGGAGATGGAGGTTACACTACTGAGCCATGGCTTCTTGTGCCGTATGCCAGGACTATGAGACAAGCGGAAACCGATTTCAACACAGCTCATTATAAAGCTCGAAACCCTATCGATCGGTGTAACGGTTGTCTGAAATTCAGATTTAGATGTATTTCTCGTGACTCGCTTTTGCGATATAATAAGGATCTGTGTGGTCAGATTATTAAATGTTGTGTGATAATTCACAACTTCTTTGTCAAATATAAGTATCCAATAGAAGAACTATTGGATGAAAATCTGAATAATGAGGGTAATGACGTTATCCAGGAAGCGAATCAGTTTGGTTATGATAATGATGATGATAATGACAGATTATTGGACGCAAGAAGAAGAGAAACACAGCATATTGCTGATAACAACTTCCGTTAAAATTTATATTTCAACATTCAGTGTAATTTACATGAAAAGAAAACAAAAATTATTCTTTACGTTCACATCATTCTCGATTAAGTATCAGTACGATTAAGAAGCATCTGTAGGGATTTGTTCATTGACTTCAGTTCCTCAACTTTTTGTTATTTGGTTACAAGCTTTGCCTCTTCAATATTCAGCATTTTCTCCTTCAGCAGAAGTTTTCGCTTCATGTATTCTTTTTTGTCCGCTTGTATGGTTTCAAGGCACTTGAACACGCTGATTTCGAAGCTCTGCATTCTGGTATCGGAATATCGTTGACCTCGGCCGAGTTGTCTTGGAAGTGTCGCAGTTACACTTGGCCGTATCGGGTTACACTCTCTGATCGGCAGGTTGTATGGTTGGAACCGAATCTGCACTATCATATGTTCTTTCTACTGGCGTTGATGTACCATCATTAACAGGATCAAAATTTTTTGGAGCGTCGGGCGTATAAGAACGCATTCCAATGACACTGGGATGTGGTTTCTCTAATTTTTCCAAGAATTCGATGTTCGCATATGAAACGACGCCGTTCTGTGAGCTTTCAATTATTACATCATTATTCACTGGAACAGTCTAATAATAATTATGCTCAGAATCAACGGTAAAAATATATAACAAAGTTTTCTTACAGATTCATTGAAACCACCTTCTTGTGTTTTTCCATCTCCATCTAGAGTATCCTTCTGCATGATAGTGAGAATATTTTTAACAAACTCCGAAAGCGTTTCTTTCTTTTTTTTTTCAATAAGCCGTTCAACCCGCTTTGACGGTTTTGAATCACCAACCACTTTGCCTTGGATTTTTGTTTAAGATCCCGCCACGGCTCCCACTGATCAGGTGTCTTGGTAACTCCTACTATAGCGTTTAATATGTTACTTAACGCAGTCCATTTTTGTTTTTGGAGATCTTTGCTCCGTGAAAACTTAAATCGGGTATGTAGTCATGTAGTCTACCAAATGCTTCTTTTGCTCCATGGACAGGTATTTTTAGACCTGCAAACAACAATTATAGACTTGCCATTATCAATATTTTGTTGTCAATTAACACTTTTCCTTCGTTAACCGCCGTATTCGAACTGCATTCGAATGTTTACAAAACAATCTTTTCAACGCAAACATGGAAAAATACTTACTTTGATGCGTGTGCTGTCCAAATTTCGGTGCGGCTCGTTATAGAATCTCTTTCTCGTCGATTGATCGGAATACGTTGAGAAGAAAAGAAAATGTTTCAAAGAGAAAGATTCTTTTTATTTTGGGTGTGACCACCTCCTTGTTAGGATCGAAAAATCGAATATTTTAGATTTGCCTCAAAAAATACATTTCTTTTAAATCATATCGTTTGAATCACTCGGCCGATTCTGCTAATGTTTGCGTATGTTATCAATAAATGCCTATATTTTTTAGGAAAAATATGCGAATATTGTAAAGTTGAAGTTTTGTCATTTGTATACCATTTTTACAGTTTTCAAATTAGGTAGACTAATGGGCCTGTTTTACAATCTAAAAGTGGTAAGAATGTGTTCATATTATAAATAAACGTTTTACCTTTTTTATATATATAAAAAATAGGTATAGAATTCGCTCAAACTAGAAAAATTTTCCGAGGCCCGGAGGGCCGAATGTAATATACCAATCGATTCAGCTCGACGAACTGAGCAAATGTCCGTGTGTGTGTGTGTGTGTGTGTGTGTGTGTGTGTGTGTGTGTGTGTGTGTGTGTGTGTGTGTATGTGTGTTGTCAACTAAGAGGTCGAGATCTCAGAGATGGCTGGACCGATTTTGATCAAACTAGTCGCAAATGAAAAGCCTCCCCGTCACCCAGAACGCTATTGAATGGTTTTAAGATCGGATGTTTACTTTTTGAATTATACGAAGTTTTATGTCAAAATTTTTAGTTTTTTGAAGATATCTGTCACAATTGACCTTGAAAACAAAATATATTTTTAGACTTAGATTCCGCACGGTAATACCTATCCAACAAGCCATAGATTGTTAAAATCCATCCATTTTTAACGGAGACATCGAAATTTTTGTGTAAGCAACTTTTTCCCCTATTCCAGCAGTAGCAGTTTTGAGCGCTGTCTGGCAAAGAAATGCTTGGGAGCAACATAAAACACGATTTTTTGTACTGTTACATACATTTGTTTCTAAGTACCCAAAATACTGTGTACAGCATGATATTTTGCCTCGGACCGATTTTAGCACGGTTCGTTTTTGGCAACATAATCGTTCGAATATGACATATAAATACCAGATGATGGCAGAATTTTCGAGTTGAAAGCAATTCCCTTATTATATTGATTTAAACTATTTACAGCAATTAATGATGGAAAAACATAACAGCCATATACCATTCGAATCAGTTCGTCGAGATCAGCAAATGCGTGTGTGACAAATAATTTCACTCAATTTTTTCGGAGATGACTTAACCGTTTTCTACAAACTCAGATTCATATGAAAAGTCGTATGCTCCCAAACAAGGTTCCTGATTTATGTTTGGTTCCGACCCCTGGCTTCGGAACTACAGGATGATATGCGAAACGAAATTAACACTGTGTAACTCATTTTTCTCGTAGATGGCTGAACCGATCTAAGATTCAAATGAAATCTAAGAATCATCTAAGATTCGAATGAAAAGTTCTAAGATTCTATAAAACATCTTGTTTTTCAGTCAAATCCAACTTCCGGTTTTGGAGATACAGGGTGATTGGTATAAAAATGTCTATTTCACATAAATTAATCAGGTTTATCGAGCTAGCAGATTTGGATAGTCGATAACCAAATAAAGTTTCACTTTCATTTTTGGTTGTGTTCAGTTTCCGTTTAGGAAGGCACCCAAAAATTTAATTCGCACTACGATTCCTCAAAGATGTCTACATTGATTTTCAAACATTTTGAAACAAATGTAAACTATACAGCTACTCAGGTGAATTTATCTGACTTCGGCCATACCGATTTTTGAATTTCGTTTCTCAAAGCTCAGTCGTTTTCTCTAAAAAGCCTAATCCAATTTCAGAGACAAAAGTTCAAATTAAAATAAATCCAATTTTATCCAATTCTGACTTCCGATTCTCGAATTGTAGGATGATGAATTTTAAAAATTCAAAGCGATATAGAAGATGACAATCCCGAAAAGCTTCAAAGTTGGACTCAAAAATATTGCAATTTATTCGTCATATGGCCATACGAATCGGTTTGGGTTATGCTGGTTCCTGAATATCGGCTCTGGAAGTATCTTAAATTACACTAAACTCTAAAGTGAAAATTACATCGACATATCATGGAATGTTTAATCGATTGTTACACTTTTAGTTTCGACATTACAGAATAATGAGTGATTAAAATCTCAAATTGCCACTTAAAACGACTGACATTAGAATAATGTCATGAAAACTGAAACACCGAAAAATATTCATGCAAAAAACACATGCGGATTGATAAAAAAGGTATCATCTCACTGCTAGGTGGATGAAGCACGTTTTTTCTTGAAAATTCATCAAGCAGCAGCGGAGAAAACTGCGTTTGCGTTTTCCAACAATGACAGTTTTTCTAAGATTGTAAGGAGAACTCTAAACTTGGTTGTTGGATACTGACACATTATTACAATTCACTCGCATGTTCGAGCCCCGGCTTGGAAAGATTCTTGGTTTGTTGCACTCGCCATGCAATATGTACGTTGAAAATCGGCTGCGAAGTTCATTGAAACTGAAGTGACCTTCCAGTTACCTGTAAAGGAATGTAGTACAAAGCTTTGCTTTTGGGTTTTTGCATTGTTTTATGAAGATATTTCATTAGCTCTAGACGACAGTTTCAAACTGAATAATGAGGACGGGTTCGAATCGTACTTTGTGGTACGTTATGTGGAGTAGTATCGGCGTATACAATATCATATTCAGTATATTCTTTACAAATGCCAACCCGAATGAAAAAAAAAAGATTTGTTGTTACGAAACCTTCCACAATTTTGTTTTGACCATTGGAAAATATTTTAATATATTGTTATATACTATTTAATTAATTGTGAACATGCTTTTCGCAATAGAATATATAGGTTGTTAAGTATCGTAACAATTCAAATCATAAAATTGTCTTATACGTGGTTTCTTGAAAAACTATCAAATATACAGTTTGCATATTGTTTGAAACACCGTACACATTCAATTGTGAATCGTAAAAACAATATAGTGAATCGTTGGAAATGAAAAAAAAATGTCAATATACAATAAAATGTATTGTAATCCATATATCTAATTGTGAATCAATTGTTTATGCTGTAAAATCAATGGTTTCTTTTATTACGGGAGGTGATTACGGTTCACCGAACTTTGACTACAATATTGGTGACGATTTAGGAATGCAGTTGAATGAAAAAATTTCGTTCGATTTACGAAGATCCCTGATAATCACAATATTTCGTAGATAAGATTTAATTTTGCTCTTGCTTTAATAATTAATACAGCAGATGAAAATTGTTTGACAAAAGTCAATGGATCGAACAGAGACAGTGAATCTCACTCTAACGTAAGGTTTTCGTATATGAGACGAACATTGGAGCTGAGATGAATGGGGGTACCGTTACCCTATATTAATTTTGAACATCCTCAATGTTTGATAGGTTTGCTTCCTTACTAGATTTCGTGGTGCTTGAAAACTGAAAGAGTTCAAAAACAAGAGTTCAGATTCCGCAAACCTGGTGGCATCCGGAAAGATGCCTTTAGTTCAATGTTATTACAAATACAATTAAGATTCTATCGAAAAATCAATACACCGTTATTCATTATAAGGGTGAAATATTCCAGCCTATACCTGTAGTTACTGCACATGAGAGTGTCGCTAATCTGTTAGAATCATACGTAATAGATAATGCTGAAACATTCGGAAATTATTTGAAGTGTCTTTAGATAAATGCGTCACATTCAGACAATTGATACAGCGTGCTTGAATAGTCAACAAGCACAATCGATGTTCATTGATAAGTTGTATTAACCCTTTCACAACCATAAGATGTCCAGGACAAAATATGTCAGAACAACGTAATATTTTATTTGACGCATCCATGCAGCGCGATGTGCGTAGAATTCCTACGCTCGATGGAAATCCCAAAAATATTTTCAAGTAAGTTCAGGCATATTGACTCTGAGAAAATGTTTTACACGGACGGATCCCGAATTGGAGAGGCGACAGGGTTTGGTATGTTAATCAATTATATTTCAGCCTCATTTTGGCTTCGAGAACCAGCATCTGTTTAAATAGCAGAGTTAGCAGCAGTTCATTATAGCTTCTCCAAGCCATTATTTCCTCTTCACAGATAGTCTGAGCGCAATTGAAGTCATTCGCTCAAACATTGCTGGTAAGAATCAACCCTTTTTTCTTAGGCAAAATAAGTACCTGAACGAAATATTGAATAATAATTATCAATTCACTATAGTCAGGGTCCCGGCTCATTGTTCCATTCAAGGTAATGAAAGAGCCGATATTTTAGTTGAACGCTATTGAGGGTGAAATTTATGAGCGACCCATTTCTTTCAACGAATTCTATAGCGCGTCTCGCCAAAGAACACTTGTCAGCTGGCAAGCTTCTTGGGATAGAGATGATCTGGGTCGGTGGATGCACTCAATTATCCCTAAAATATCGGCAAAGGCATGGTTCAGGGGGCTGGATGTAAGTATGTTATATACATTAGTATGAAAATTTCAACTTCAATAGTGTTTTTTATCATAAGCGATCATGTGAAGAATCATGTGTGTTCCAGAAGTACTAGAAATGGTCATTAAAATCTCTAAAATGGAACTCTCTCCTATCTCTGGGATTCGTAGTGTCAGTAGAATCGTAGCACCAGCCATGCAATGGTTCTGTACACTCCGAATCGGCTGCGAAGTCTGTTGAAACAGAAATTTCACTACAGCATTCCTGTTGCAAATATTCTTCGTGTAATTAATTCATTCATCGATCTTCTCCGCGAATATGCTTCTATTACTTACGAGACGGGAGAACAACGTTGAACTATTCACTGCACGAAAGAGAGAACGGTGAAAATAAATAATCATTAATTGTAGAGAACCCGAATACACTAATACATTCTTCACTGCTGGCATACATCGTGCATGTTCGTTTTATATATTCGTTTGTCATTCGTTCATTTACTTTACTCTTCGAATTAGGTTTTGCACGAACGTGACATAACCTCACAAAAATGAACAGAATCAACTTTTTTTGACAGTCGAGGTGTACTTGTTTACAGTTTAAAAGTTCATCAGAAGTTCATCGTTGGAATGTAAAAATTGCAAGTCGCCTCACACTCAACAGATTCATACATAAATCGCTCCTTGATGCTGGAAACACATACAGCGCAATCTTTTTAGTTATTTTCACTGTGGAATACGATTTTAACAGGCACTTTTCCGTCATTTTTCAATTTTTAACTTGCAGTCGAAAAACAAAACAAATACACCTCAACTGTCAAAGATGAACTTGATTCATCGGCAGTTCATTTGTGTCGTCATCGTGCAAAACCTAATTAGGTTTTGCACGAACATGCCATAACCTCACAAAATGAACAGAATGAACTTTTTTTGACAGTCGACGTGTACTTATTTACAGTTTGAAGGTTCATCAGAAGTTCATCGTTCGAATGTAAAAATTGCAAGTCGCCTCACACTCAACGGATTCATGCATATATTGCTTCTTGATGCTGGAAACACATAGCAAAGTCTTGGCATTCCTTTTGTGGAATTTGGCCTTTCTGTTTCAACAGACACATACATTTAGTTATTTTCACTGTGGATTGAATTTAAATTAAATTTTTAACAGGCACTTTTTCGTCATTTTTTAATTTTTAACTAGCAGTCGCAAAACAAAACAAGTACACGGCAACTGTCAAAGATGAACTTGATTCATCGGCAGTTCATTTGTGTCGTCATCGTGCAAAACCTAATTGGTTCGAATAGCGTCACTGCGATGATCGTTGGTTTTCATTCTTCGCGAAGCATTTTTCATCTAATAAATTCATCATATCTCGATGAACATTAGAAAAGGTCCCAAGTGTAAATGACAGTTTCTCTTGGTTAACTTTTTCTTTCAATTAGTACGGTAAATTCCAGTAATTTCCAAGCAATTCTACAGTTTCTATCGAAAGTTGATGGTTTTTACTATTATCCTATGTGAAGTGTTAGATGGAAGGATTACTGATTGAGCCGATTGATTGAGCCAAAAGAGAAAGTAAACAAAGAGAAACTCTCATTTGTACTTAGGACCTTTTCTCGTGTTTGTCTTCATATCTCGTGAGGTAGCAGCAGTGGGAGAGTGATGGGATATGGTTCATCACATACACATAAGACTATTGTAATAATGCGGGGGGAAACGTCTTAATTTGCTTGTTCCAAAGACAGCACGAACGATCATCGCGAATTAGGTTTTGACGATGATCGCTGTATGAATATTCGTTCCATATTCGCGTTAAGTCATTCGAGGGTATGTTCAATGCGAATAGTAACTGCAAGGAATCGTGCGAGCAACGAAGCAGCGTCGGCTTCGTTCGCACTCGAATATACGGACAAGTCCGAATACCTGAACGATTATCGAACAAAGGCGAAGGGAAGCGAACGATGTTCATTGGCGTTTGTTGCATTTTTGATATTCGAGCAACATTGCAGGAATGTAATACCAAGGCTTTGCTTGGAAATGTTAGTCAAGAAATCTGAAATGGAATATTAGCGATCCTGAGAAGGCCATTATTACAATACTAGGTGGATCAAACAGGGCATGTTCATTTGTATTGTTAAGATAAATAAAGGATGTTTTTAGGACCTTCTGATTTTAAATTTAAATAAAACATTTAAATATTTTTGGTACATTTTTTTTGGCATTAACTTTTAAATATGATTTCGGCCATATGGCCGTCACGACTATTTTTCACAAAATTAATTCTGGATGTCCATTTTTGACCACTTTTACAAGCATTTGAGATCGTATTTCAACAATGACACGTTATTGGTTTCCAAAGTATCAATCGTTGCGTGTTTATAAACCAATGTTTTCACGTATCCCCGAAATTCAGAGTTTTCAGAAAGAATGTAATTAGGGGAAGGTGTTCGGTTGCCGGCACCCTGCCGTAAATTTTGACAGAAAGCAGATAGCGTCATTCTGACAAACCTCATGTGTGTGTAATAGCAGTACGTTCTTTTTGTACCGAATACCAAAGCAAACAGACGCTTGTACTTTTTGCTGCGTTCAAAACAAATTTTAATTGTGTGAAAATCAACACGAAAGTTTTTTCTGACTTTTTTTTTACAGTATCATAAATTGAAGAGCATCAATCGAAAAGGTGAATATTTATGAGATGAAATCGATCTATTTCGTAATTTAATACCGGATGCTATCAAAATTTTCGCAACCAAAGATTTGTTTTGTCATTTTCAAAATGTCTACCAATTTCGGTTACCGGCACCACATTTTTTTTCTACAAATCGTGAAAAATTGTCATTGATATGCAGGCTGCTGTCGCGACAAAGCGAGCCAAAGTTTTGGCCAAACATCTAGCTGCTCATACAGCTGATGATTCGGCTAAGAAAAAAACGTGGAAGACCGGCCAAATTAACACCATCCGAATCATCGGCCAAGAGAGCCAAGGTGAAGTCACCATTAGGACAATGAAGACCAAAACGCCTCCGAAAAGAATACATTCCGGTTTTCCTTTGAATAATTGCATTCTTTACTTATATTTTTCCGAAATTTCTTAGGGTGCCGGTAACCGAACACCTTTTTTGAAATGGCCAGAATTTATCACTTTACTAAATTGATAATAAAATTTTTCCAATCTAGTGAATCAACTTAGTTTCTCAATCAGTTGTTAGCTAGGGACTTTCCTTTCTAGCTTTCCATTGATGTATAGAGGGCCGCATAATGTGCATTAAGTCAGAAGTTATGCGCTTAAAATGAAAGGGTGCCGGTAACCGAACACTCCCTCCTACTGAATTCAAAATTTAAAGAAATTATTATTTAAACATTTTTCAATAAAACAATAAAATAATATAAAAATAAATAATCAGCTACCAAATTATGTTCCAAATCCACTTTTCTACCCTTGTTTTACGGCAATAAAACTTGTACGTATTACATCAAATGTCACATGCCTCTTGTAAGCAGAGTAATATAACCTATCCGTCGCATGTCTACAGGGTGTTCAGTCCATATTACTAGTTTCATTGAAAATCTGTATAAATCATGATTAAACATTCGTTAGGAGCATGTATATCTTTCTCTTAGTTCCATACCTGATAGAAAATTCATGGTACAATTCTACTTGTAAACCTATGCAAATTTTAATACTTTAAGACAAAGAAGTGAATTTTACGAGGCAAAACTCTGTTAACACACTTGAATGCATGACACAATAATCCTGATAATATGTTAATTTAACATATTTTATATGTTCGTTTCAGGGAACGTAAATTCATATAATTTTTTTCTAGTGATTTTTCTCGACTTTCTCGCAATCCAGAAAAGTAAAACACCCTGCATGTGGAGATGATGCGGTAATTTACAAAAGGTGTTCGTTATCATAACAGTCGTGAAATTGTATTGTGATTTGTTTTATCGATTGATTGTTCGAGGATCGTTCATAAAATACCTACAATTAAAACAAATGTATTTTCTTTCGAGTTATTGGTAGGTTCCTGAATGCTGAATGTTTACCAATCTATAATAGAACATTCAAAATATTACACATATTCCGTTGTTTTGCTTATTATTTCGCTTTCCGATGATTCACTTCTTATTTCGTTAGCTCTGTCATCTTACTCATTGTGGTAAAATAGTAAATATTGCATCTCACATAATCAAAGTTCCCCTCGTCTGACAGATGTAAGGCGTCGCACAAATGCCAAACGTTTTATTTTTGTTTCCATAAGTTCCATTATCGACCACTTTGCGTAAAAGGAGACATGTTGCGTGTCCAGCTAATTTAGTCCTAGAGCTGATTTGCGACAAAACAGTCACATTATTGTGCTAGATGGGTATAAATGTTAAAGTTCGTAGCTCAAATCGTGAAGATGTTTTTCTGGTTCTTTAAAACTGTTATTTCGTTTTTTTTTTCTGAAATTGTATATGCTTTAGCGAAAATATATGACAGTTTCTCTTATATTGTTATCTAAACTAATTCAACAAAAATGAGTACAGTGACATTTGACAACAATCATTCACATTTGTGAACTTTTTCAAAGATTTCGATTGTTTGCAATATCTACCATATTACTCAAGAGTGTGATCGTTTTCAAATATGCAGTTAATTTGTATACTCTTTAAAACATCTCGAGCATTACCATTTTCTTTGAAAAGAATTATGATTTTTAATACAAAACTTCCGTTCACTTATTTTTTTAGAAGACCTAGTTCTTTTGAACGGACTGTTCATCTCTATTGCACAGGTGTCGCATGCAGTGAGAGATGATTTTTAAATTTCAAACCAGTACTGAAGAAAGATCTTACTCTATTTATGAATGATACCTTGTAGATCAATAGAAACCAATTATTCTTATAGCCGTTATCAGAACTTCGGGTCATTCGCTTACCTGTATTTATTAGTTGTACATTGATAACAGTTCGAGACAGCAGAAGTAAATGAAGTGGATTACTACTTTCGTCATTCTGTTACATCTTAGAAATCATGTGAGTGCCTCTGTTAAGGTGATGATACTCAATGGAATAAAGGTAAAAACGTCGTCATTTTTAGGTAACCAATGCGGACATCGAACCAATTGTTCTGGTGCATGGTGGAGCAGGAACGATAAGTGACGATCGAATTCCTGGAAAATATCTAGGATCGAAACTAGCAGCACGTGTTGGTTATCAAGTACTGATGAATAATGGATCAGTGTTGGATGCAGTTGAAGAAGCTGTTAGAATTATGGAAAGCGATAGTAACTTCAACGCTGGTTTCGGATCAGTATTAAATTACGAAGGATTCATCGAAATGGATGCCAGTATCATGGACGGAAAAACCATGAAAGCTGGTTGCGTTGCGGGCGTACAAGACATTCTACACCCTATTTCACTAGCACGACGAGTAATGGACAAATCTAAACACAATTTTTTAGTTGGTGAAGGAATGGTGAAATTTGCGTTTTCGGAGGTATAAAGTACAATCCGATGAAATACATTTTATATTTTATCAGATTTCTATCGATTAGGGAATTGAAATTCTTTCGCCACCTGGTCAATTAGTAACACAACAAGCGATAGATGCTCTAGAGATTTGGAAAGAAAACAATGCACGATTTGATATAGGTGAGGGCGGTACAGTTGGAGCCGTAGCAATCGATAAAAATGGAAATATTGCTGCGGCGACTTCTACTGGAGGAGTCATTGGAAAAGAACCAGGACGAGTGGGGGATACGGCAATAATTGGAGCGGGAACATATGCAGATAATAATGTAGCTGGTATATCCGTTACAGGAGATGGTGACACAATTATGAAGGTGGCTCTTGCATTAGATATAGTCAAGCGCATGGATTACTTGGGGAATGACATCAATAGAGCAGCAAGCGATGCACTCGACGCGATGACTACCAAATTGGAGGGAACAGCGGGTATCGTTGCTATAGATATGATGGGTAACATTGGCATTGCTTTCAACTCGAAGCAGATGTCTTGGGCGTATCAACGAAAGAATATAATCGCATATGGTGTGAGAAAAGGTGAACACCTAGAAGAGCTTTTGCCAGATGAACAAGTGTTGGATGAAATCGCCAATGACTGAAGGATGCACTAGATTTTTCAACGTTTTTATTTATCATTTGTATCATGGGTCGTGCAACAAGGTTACTTGAATTCCACCATGTTAAATATAATCATACACGGTATTCAAGTAATAATATAATGATGACATTATACTTCCAATATAATGTGTTGAAGAAGCTTAAGGATATTGAGATTTTTACCCAATATTATTGTCGATCTTAGGATCAACCATATGCTATAAGTAGGATCTATTAGAATGAAAATTCTAGCCTAAAATGCTACCCATTTTGTTTGTGATTTAATAAATATCCATAGTATTTTGAGTATAGTAATGTATTTGTTTTTAATCAAGTTAACATTTTTCTGGATTTGTATTACAGTGTCGGTTGAAAGCGTTGAGTCAAATCAAATATTCGTTACTGAGAAGTTGTTTGGCAACCCTTGGTAAGTCGCACAAGCTCCGCTTCTTACGCTTTTCAGGTTACATAGCAGTTATAATGCACGTTGCAAAGTCTTCTACTTGTTCCATGAATTTGTGTCATATAAGTTACTGCCATTGAAGTGTAATAACGTGTGCTATTTGAGTAGTCTACCTTGGGTACGCAAGGAATTTATTAGATGAGATCTGACATCACGATACTCCACGCATGTCCAAACGACATGGTCAATTCGCGGTAACCTTCGCCACAAGCACAATGATTAGTCTCGGAAAGTCTAATTCGAAGGAGATGTGCATCTAACGTGTAGTGATTGGACATGAGTCTGGACATCACACGAATGAAATCTTTACTCACATCCAGTCCCCTGAACCATGCCTTTGTCGATATTTTCGGAATAATTGAGTGCATCCATCGACCCATATCATCTCTATCCCAAGAAGCTTGCCAGCTGGCAAGTGTTCTTTGGCGAGACGCGCTATAGAATTCGTTGAAAGCAATTGGTCTCTCATAAATTTCACCCTCAATAGCACCACGCTTGGCTAAAATATCGGCTCTTTCGTTGCCTGGAATGGAGCAATGAGCCGGGACCCAAACTATTGTGATTTGATAATTATTTGCCCAAGAAAAAAGGTTCATTTTCGCCAGCAGCGTTTGAGCGAATGGCTTCAATTGCACTCAGACTATCTGTGAAAAGAAAGTAATGGTTTGGAGATAATGTGACGATTATACTCAAACTATAATGAACTGCTGCTAACTCTGCTATATAAACAGCTGCAGGTTCTTGAAGCCTAAATGAGACCGAAACATTATTGTTGAACATACCAAACCCAGTAGCCTCTTCAATTCGTGATCCGTCCGTGTAAAATATTTTCTCAGAGTCAATATGCCTGAACTTACTTGTAAATATTTTTTGGATTTCCATAGAGCGTAGGTGCTCCGGGATTCCACGCACTTCGCGCTGCATGGATGTGTCGAAAAATAAAGTTGAGTCAGGGACATTTAGGAGGCTGACACGGATAGGAATATATCTTGAAGGGTTGATTTCCTGTGACATATGGTTAAAATGTACTGTCATGAATCTTGTTTGAGATTGAAGCTCAACTAGCCTTTCGAAGTTATTAATAACCAGGGGATTCAGTACCTCACATCTTATTAGCAGTCGCGATGAAAGCTCCCAAAAACGATCTTTCAATGGAAGAACTCCCGCTAGAACTTCAAGACTCATTGTATGTGTCGAATGCATGCAGCCTAAAGCAATTCGCAAACAACGATACTGAATTCGCTCCAGTTTGATAATATGAGAATTTGCAGCGGAACGAAAGCAAACGCATCCATATTCCATCACTGAAAGTATCGCTGTCTGATACAATTTTATTAGATCTTCCGGATGAGCACCCCACCAAGATCCTGTTATTGTTCGAAGAAAATTTACTCTTTGTTGGCATTTTGTTATCAGAAACCTAATGTGTCCTCCCCACGTGGAATTGGAATTTGGAACCAAACCACACTCCAAGGTATTTGAAAGTCAAAACCTTTTCGATTATTCTTTCCATCATATGAAGCCGAAGCTGCGCGGGATCATGCTTTCTTGAGAAGACGACCAGCTCTGTTTTCTCCGCAGAGAATTCGATACCCAGATGAACAGCCCAAACGAACAAGTTATCTAAGGTATCTTGCAATGGTTTTTGCAGATCAATAGCTTTGGGTCCAGTAACTGAAACTACGCCATCATCATCTGCCAATTGTCTTAGTGTACATTGGGTTACTAGACAGCTGTCAATGTCATTCATGTAAAAATTATAAAGGAACGGACTCCCACAAGGCATGAGCCTTGCGGGAGACCCATGTAGCTAATTCTGAATGTTGCCAAATCGCCATGTGAAAAATGCATGCGTTTCTCTGACAAAAGGGCTGTGCAAATAATTATTTATAACCGCTGGGAGTCCATGTTGGTGGAGCTTGTCTGAAAGAACATCAATGGAAACTAAATCAAATGCTCCTTTAATGTCTATAAATACAGATGCCATTTGTTGCTTTTGAGCGAAGGCAATTTGGATGTCAGACGAAAGTAATGCAAGGCAATCATTCGTCCCTTTATTTCTACGGAAGCCAAACTGAGTATCTGATAACAACCGTTCGTCGTAGAATAAATTTTTCGAACAATTTTCTGATGCAGGACAACATCGCAATGGGTTTACATGAGTTGTGATTGGAAGCTGGTTTCCTCGGCTTTTGAATGGCGATAACTTTCACTTGTCTCCAGTCAGGTGGAACAATATTTTGCTCAAAACTTTTTGAACAATTTCAACAAACGTCTTTTTGCGAGGTCGGGCAGATTCTTCACCAAGTTGAATTTAATTCTGTCCAACCCAGGAGCGTTATTGTTACAAGACATGAGTGCTATGGAAAATTCCATCATTGAAAAGGGGCTATCATGCTTTGTTCAATGTAATTGTGACAAGTGAGATACTTGAAAAAGAGAGGCTTACATTACTCTATTAGTCTGAAAACTGCTATTCGATTAAATGGAAGATTAGGTCTTCGACTCGTCAGTAGATAACAGTTCACATTCAATTGCAATTTGTCAAACATTCAATCAATTGCGTCGGAATGCAATATCTTATTTTGAAACTATATTTTAGTGCCCGAACCTCAAAGTTGGTATGGGATTTAGTATAAGGAAAAAAAACTTTTTACAAAAAAAATCGGCTGGAGATCACCCTATAGACTCTAAAAATCAGTACATGTACTGTTTTTGTAGAAAAAAATAACGAGGAAGAAAACCTTCGAAAACCGCAAAACAACCCAACATTTGTAGAACAATGGCTCACTCCAGGGGTGGAACTAAGCAAAGTTTTTGATTCACAGTAAATAAAAATAGTTGGTATTATCTTTTCGTATAACATATTTATTGTCGATATTAAAATAAATTCTGCAACGAATCATTTTTGATAAGATAAATTTTGATTTTACTCAGAATGTATAAATGTCTTCATCATTATCAGCATTACTGTCTGATTCGGAATCAACATTTCAACAAAGTTCGGTTCGTTTTGATGCTACTTTGTGTTCATCAAACCGGTTTGAAGTTCAAATTGCTGTTACTTCCAGTTCCGGTGATGTAATGGTATAAGTGACGTTAAAGTCAAAACTGATTACCGCTCAATTTTATCCGATATCAATCATTTTAGGCTCGTTAAGTGAGTTTATTTCGTTGGACGTATCGAAATTCCATGTTTCGTGATGTATTTGAAATTGGTTTAGTAATACCGTCGTGATGGAGTAATATCATCAATAAAAACAGCTAATAATATTAACATACATGCTGCGATGAATAATAATTATGACGATAACAAAAACATGTCCAATCACGCAGCGTGCTATGGAGTTGATTAATATTATCCTATTTAGCTTGAATATCATACACAGAAGTAACAGGAGCGCAGAATTTGACTACGCCAATTCAAACGCACCATTGAAACGCTGCGCCAAATGCTGCGCTCCAGTTACTTCTTTAAATCAAATACATTTCAAATAGCGTTTCATTGGGTTTAATCTAGATAATGCATGAACATCATCATCAGCATCAACCAGCTGGAAGTAAATCAAAATCTTTTGTCGCTATAATCAATATTAGGTGGTTTGGTTTTACTAATTTTGAATTGCGTATTGATATTTCGCAACGAAAAACTGTAAAATAAACATTTATTTCCTTTCATCTAGTATTCATTTTATTTGCAATTAAACAACAGGTTGCGAAATTGAATACGGTTTGTATCAAAGGAGAACATGTGTTGAAACTTCGTAAACCGTGCCGTAATGAAACCGATTTTTTTGCCAACTCTGGTGATAAATATTGCTAAAAGAACATTCCTGAAAGTTACAAATTGACAATTTTCCCCAATTTGAGCACCCTCATGCATATAAATTGATAAAAATCATTGATGTACAAACTCCTTTAATATTCCTTATCACCCATTACTAAACTTCCCAAACATGCGAAAATTGCACGATTTTAAGTCCAATTGACACGCGTCATCCTTTGTTAAAAATTACTGTAGGATTACTGTTGTTACTAATTTTCACGCCCCTCATTGGGATCAACGATTTTAGATGTAAATCAATCGGCACTCATGTCTGATTTTGCCTATATGAGATTTTCTTCCACAATGCTCAAAGCTGATCGAATCGTCCAGTAATTTGATCTTACAGGAATCAGTGATAATAGTAGCTTAAACTCACCACCGATCAGTATTGATTTTGATCGATGTGATTCAAAGATCACTGATCAACTGATCACAATCGATTATCTTTGTTAGTGATTATGATTTAATGATTGTTTGATCTTGATTTTTCCACTTTCAATGTGATAACCAGATAAAATGTTAGCCGGTGCATTTTCTCTGAAAATGTGTTGATTTTTGCATGGAAACTTTCTACGTGTTCCATATATTGAATGTTATGTATTTTATCTAACAGATTCAAAGTAGTTTGCTGTATTAATGTTTAGTACGCGCTTGCAGTCCACACCTACATGTTGTTTGAGATCTAAAAGATTTTGTACTGGATGTTGATGACGAACCATTCATTTTAATCTAATTGTATAGAAGATTTTTTCGGAATCAAAATTCATAAATGTGTGAAAAATTACTTCAATTATCGATATTTTCAGGTTTAAAAAGTAGTTTAATACAATTAAAATTACTAGCGTTCTATATGTTAATTTCTACTTAGTGACCACGCTTTAAAAAAAGTAGAATTTTTGTGCTTTAAATTCACTAGAAAATATCCGCATAGAGAAATCTTTTGTTTATTTTATTTTTTACATGTTTCGCTCCATTAAGTTACATTTACTCAATGGCAACATATTAACAAGATATCCAGCTTTTACATTTTCCGAACAAATCATTGGCACATTCTTTTTTGCGAGTATGGCGCCCTTATGTGAGTCAGCATCGACTATCGTACATAGAAGTAGGGAAGAGAAATGTCAAATTCGTGCACACCAAAATAGCAGCACTGCGCACCCATACAATTGACATGATATGTTGAATGTGATGCTGCGAGATAGCGTTGCTGCACTGAAGATTGATTTCGCTCCAAGCTGACACGGTCTGATTTACTATAAAAATGTTTGTACGTAAATTGATATGAACGAGAAAAATGTTGCCATACCAAAATTATAAAATAAATATAAATTATAAAATAAACTAATTGGTAGAAAAGAAAAAACATATTGTTTGTAATTCCAGGCAACAATATTTATAAATCAAACTTAATTTTATGTGGTCACTATTTCGGAAGAATAAACCGTCGGGATAAACCAAACATTTGTTATTCCTACACGCAGAGAAATGGAGCTTGTTTAAAATAACAAATCAGTTAGTAGATTTTTAAATCTGATTCATGTTAATTTCAAGCTAAAATATGATTGTTCTAAACCATTTTCTCCCTTCAACATCAACAAAGATCTTTGTTCAATGTGAATGAATATTTTGGTCTTGCCAAACGAAAAAAAAAATGTTCCAGCTGATTTTATTGTTTAAATAATTCATTAATATATTGCGTATCAACAAAAGCAGAGTTGATTTTATTGGCAATATCTATGTTGATTCAATTCTGCTTTATCTTTATGTTAAAAACAAAATTTATTCATTTTATCTGCTGTCTTATTTGTGTAATGATACAACAAACTTTATTGTTCAAAAGAACCGTATCAGTCCTATTTCTTATAAACCAGAGCTTTTTTTTCAATCATGAATGAACAGAAAAGTTTTTTACGCGTTTCAAAAGTAAAACTTCATCTGCTTATATAGTTTTCATCGGGCTTTTCATCAATCCAAGCGTGAGTATTGATAGTTAATAATATTAGTAACTGCAATAACACGTTTTCTTAACAACATATATTTGATACAGGTTATCTCTGTCTTCACCGGAAGGGCACCGGGAACGGGTATTGAATCATTGGATACTATTAAAAGCACTATTGAATTGATTGTGGTATGTAGATAAATATTATAAATGTATGGAATATAAATGTAATTGGAATTCCTTACAAATATATAAATTGAAAAAAAATGTACCAAAAACACGCTTTCAAATTATTTCGAAAGAAATCATTTTACTCGTAAAAACAAAACAAAATGAATAATTTTTACAAACAAAAGCGTAGGTTGAAATACTAATCATTTCAAGTTGATATCTTATCATTTATTTCAACTGCCAAGTTTATAAATTCAAAACACTATAAATATTACCTTTATCCAAAATTAGTTCTTTTTAAACTGATTTTGCAAGTTGAATTCACTATGAAATTGTTTGTCATGAAATTGACAGGAACGCACAAGTAAAATATTTGTTGGTATTATCAAAATATTTATAGAAACAAACTAATCCACTGAGCAAAATCAAATACCTAGTTTTGTTGTTTCAAGCAACAATATTTGCTATATTAAACCAATTTTTCTTTTGTCACTATTTCAACCACCCATCTGACACCGGTATGTGAGCACCAGCCATTTGAAAGTATACTGATTACGTTGAGCCCCTCGCGTTTCGAGCCCCAAATACTGCGATGATTTGATACTCATCGCGACACTCAAGTTGTGAAAATTATCTCCACTAGATGTCTCAAAGCATTGGCTGCTGTATTTTAGGTAATCCGACAAGTTATTGTGAGAGAGTCGACCCAAAATTCACTAATTTTCGTGCACTAAACAAGGTAAACGCATAAAACAAATGTATTACTGTTTGTTTGTTTACGTTACAAACAGCTGATTTTGAAGTTCCGATTTTGATCTCATCAAGATGGCGTCGTGACAGGGGGCCGATTTCAACAAAATAAATCGTTACGTGAAACCCTGATTTAGTTACATTTACAATATTTTTCTCTGCGTGTATAACTTTCTTCTGTGTGCACTTGTATGCAACCATATTGAACAGAGTTGCCAACATACAAGCAGTGTTTCATAATAAAACTTTTTGTCATTTGTGTTATGATACCAACGATTGATGAATATGAAATATTTTCGAAAAACCTGTGAGGATTTTGAAATATTCATCATTTTTTTTAGGAATCGATAATTTTTCATGAATAAGTTAAAAATCTGCAAGTTGCGGTAGACAACCGGTGTGGTAGAATGGATCAGAATGCGCAGAAAAATCTGAGAATATAGGAACTCTGATGTTGAATAGCACATTGCTTCAGAGTTCGTGAGAAAGATATTTTTATCAAACTTTCATTACCGCGATAGTACTATCAGAGAGAGAGAGAGAGAGAGAGAGAGAGAAATAAAGAGAGGAAATAACCGTTTCTTTGTGGTGAAGCAAACGAAAACAAAAAGTTCAATGATAACGAGCTCAGTGATTCGTGATCAAAATCAACCTCATTTCAGATGAAGAACTTGTTCATTGTGCAGGTGACTGGATGTTGAAAAATGTCGCTGGAACCTATAGTCCTGGTTCATGGTGGTGCTGGCGATATACCAAGAGAACGTGTAGAGGGTAAGCTAGAGGGTGTGAGGTTGGCTGCTACAATTGGTTACAGAAAGCTCCAGGAAACTGGAAACGTTTTGGATGCAGTAGAGGAGGCAGTACGCAGTATGGAACTAGATCCATACTTTAATGCAGGATATGGATCAGTGCTGACTTCAGATGGTAATGTCGAAATGGAAGCAAGCATTATGAATGGGGCTACTCTACGCGCAGGATGTGTCTCATTGGTGAACGATATTTACCATCCAATTAGCTTGGCAAGGAAAGTAATGAAAACCCCACATAATTTCTTGGCTGGTGATGGGGCTATGCGTTTGGCCGAACAAGAGGTAATTTTTGAAATAGAATCGAGTTTCAATATCAAACATTAATTTTATTAATAGGGCATCCAGAAACTAGAACCTGGCCAGTTGGTTACAGATTACGCTCGTATTGCTTTAGAAGAATGGCGGGAGGGTCAACTGAGAGGTGAAATGGAATATGCCCGCACAGAGATTGGTGCAAAAAACAAATATAAAGATAAAGGAGAATTTGGAACAGTAGGCGCTGTAGCTATCGATATTGAAGGTAACATTGCAGTTGCTACTTCTACTGGTGGAATTACAGGTAAACTACCAGGTAGAGTGGGTGATACACCCTTGGTTGGAGCCGGAACTTACGCAGATAATCGAGTTGGAGGTGTGTCCACCACCGGTCATGGCGAAACCATCATGAGATATTCTTTGGCACATGAAATTCTCAAGAGAATAGAGTTCCTTGGACAAAGTGCCCAGGAAGCTACAAAAAATTCCTGCAGATCTATGACTGAGCGTTTGATAGGAACGGCAGGGGCTATAACCATTGATTTTGAAGGCAGAGTTGGAATTTCCTTTACATCCGAACGCATGGCATGGGCTTATCTTAAAGGAAACACTATGCATTACGGAATTGAACAAGACCAACATCTTACACAACGCGTTTGAAATTGACAAGACTGCCTGTGAACTTACCGCGAATCCAATCGATGATATTTGTATTTGAATCCCAACCTTAATTGTAAATGATCTAATTGCCTTCGAAAAATAGATCTCATTTTCGGGAACTAAATCGAAACTCGAACCGCAATTTGTACAATTTGTTTTTTTTTCTTATCACAAGACATAAGTGCTATCTCACGTTATCACTGTCACTCTTCGGCTTAGGTGTTATTTATTAAAGCATTGTTATCATTAGAATCAACAGCAGCACTATCACTGTTTTTAATGTTATGAATTGAAATTTGTTCTTCTGTTTCGCCGTAACAATGTTTCAATTTTGGATCACGGTATTTATTTTCGTTTTGAACGGAGTGTGAATTTGTTCGACACTTGGTCAGACATAGTTCATATTGATCATTCACTGTAGCGTAAACCGCGATCTGGTGACCACTGGCTTTAGCAAGTACTTTCTCCAGGACTGATCTCTGAAATAAGAATGCTAATATTGATGGGATCGAACTAATTGAGAAAATTTACCTTGTTTGGATTCATACAACATGACACACAGTATTCGTATATTGTACAACAAGCGTTATTTTGACAAGTGTCGCAGAGGAATAGTTTTGTACTTTCTACTTCTATGTTACAACACCCTGTCCACAGCAACTCCGACCTCATACACACAAAGCCTCGATCGTCAACAATCAGAGCTTTACCTTGAACAGAATTTCTACAGGTAACTGAAAGATCATTGGACCTATTTCGGTCTTCGAGAATTGAATTTGTCCAAATGATCGGTTTTTCTCTTTGTAAATTTGGTTGAAACAGATCACCGTCAAGATTCAAGGATACGTTCTGAAATGATCAGAAAAAATCCATAAATTTCTTTGTTCAAACATTAGGTTCTTGTTAGAAATTTTGCCCGGTTTTCATTAATAGAATGTTTCACAGTTCTATTAGATACGACTTCCGTGTGATAAAAAATAATACTAAAACAGCCACCAGATCAGCTGCATACTTACTTTGCTGATTAATCGAACCATACAGTAGGTCAGGGAAAGACAAAAAATAATAGCTAGTACCAATCTACGCCGAAAGAAACGAGTGATAACAGCATACCACATTGCCAGCCTTAGCGCTCACTTACGCGTCCAAGCCTTGAGTCAATCAGAAAATTTTTTAACGTATCAAGACTATGTGATCTAAATGCATTTGTCAGCAATTTGTTGAAGATTTTCCTGTAACTTCTTTTTTTTTTTTTTTTTTTTTTTCTTCGTTTATCAGCTGCGTGTCAGCCGATAAAATGTCAAAATGGCACAGCAGTGTTGCTATATTGCCAGCGATAACTGTTTAAAGTCTTTTAGACTTTGTTTTTTCATTATGATATTATATGCAAGGAACCTTTTAAATTTGTATTTCGATTTCCTCCAAAAATCTTACAACACTCCTTAGTATGGCGACGTCTTTTTTTCCAAATAGTTCGTATATGTTTGAAAAACTATCCAACTTGTGTTTTTTTCGTTCTTGTACATATTTTAAACAGTAGAATAGTATATGTTCAGAATTTTCTATCGTGTCGCAAATATCACATATGCAGTCATTGCATATCTTCATTTTGTGTAGCCAGTATCGAGAGTAATCATGCCCCGCTAAAAGACGGTTCAACGTTCTTACTTCTCTGTTATTTAGTTTCAGATTATGGTACCACGCCGTTTGCGGTATTGCGTTTTGAATTTGGAAGAATTTCCGACCCTTTCCAAACACTGCTGAATATTCGAGATACCACTGTTGAGCCGTTTCTTCGCTGACGGATTTGAAGTAGTTCATTGCATCATGGAATAGAACTTTGTTGCTGCACATGACCGTTTGTGTGAGAGCGGCCTTCGCCAATTGGTCAGCTACATCATTGCCGGATATATTGACGTGGCCCGGAATCCATTGGATTGATGTTTGTGAATCTGCTGCTAATTTTAAAATCGTGTTTATTACGCCGTCTTTCTCTTTTTTTCCAATAAAGCTTTTGATGTATTTACATCCTGACTTTGAGTCTGTCATTATTACCGCGTTGGTAATGTTGTTGCGAGTGAGATACTGTAGGGCCACATAAATGGCTTCGATTTCTGCGGACATAATACATACGTGAGCCTCCAGCTTCATGCTCATTCTGGTGTTATAAGCTTCGTGAAAAATGCCTACTCCACATGATGAGATCAGATCGCTAGATGCATCTGTATATATGATTGGACGTCCTTTGTATTTACCGTGAATTAGAGATAAAGTCAGCTGTTTAAGCACTTTTTCATTCGTCGCTTTCTTTTTCCAATCTCCTTCGGTAAGTTCCGTCTCTATTACTACTTCTTTCCATAGATGTTCAGTTGTTTCTATTGTTGACATGCGTTGTAGAATATCACTATGTTGGTGAGCGGTTCTCTCAAGGATCGTGTATTGTTTATTATCATCCAGGTACTTTATGTTGATTTGCTCTTTCACCGGCGTGTTGTAGTAATGGTGTTTCACTATTTGTTTTCCCACTGTTTGTGTTCTTCGAAAATTTAATGGAAGTTGAGCAGCTATTGCATGGAGAGTGTTTTTTGGCGTTGTTTTCGTACAGCCCGTTATTCTTCTCAGACATTCGTTATTTATGACGTTGATTTTTTCAAGATTAGTTTTATTTGCAGAACCGTATACACTGCAGCCATATTCTACAAAACCTCTAAAGAATGCATTATATGCCATTCTTAGCGTCTGTGGATGGCTTCCATGTTGTGTTCCACTGATAACCTTCAGCATGTTAAGGCGATCTGCCAATTTTCGTGTAAGATTCCTGATATGTGCACCAAATTTTAGTGATCGGTCAAATAGAATTCCCAGATACGGATGAACGTTTACATTTTCTATTGGAATATTATCGACACGGATGTCCATGTGTTTTGAGCTATTTCGAAAAAGAATCGCCTTCGTTTTTTGTGTATTGATCGATAAATTTAGATTTTTCGCTGTTTCCTGAAAATTCTTCATGAAGATGTTTCCTCGTTCATTGATTTCGTCTATTGATTTTCCCTCTACGAGAACTGCGAAATCATCGGCGTATTGTATCAGTACCACTCCTTTGACCTGGATGCCGTGTAATTTTGTTGTGTACACGTTGAACAATGTCGGCGACAGTACATCCCCTTGGGGTAGTCCTTGACTAACTTGCCTTGTTACCTGCTGGTTTGCAACCTGTAGCTGAACTGTTCTATTGTTGAGGAATGCCATACACCAACTTATAAGTTCTGGGGATAAGTGTAGGTCTAACATGATCTGTTCTAGTATTTCTGGTTTAACTGCGTTAAATGCATTCGAGAGGTCGATGAAAATAACTGCTGCTACTCTGTCTTGCCGTTTTATCTGTGTTATTCTGTTTGTAACAAACTCTAAGCAAGAGACTGTCGATTTTTGTCTTTGAAATCCGAAGGAGAGGGGATATAAAACGTTTTTATTTCTAAGTTCTTGTTGCAGCTTGTCTAGAACAGCCGCATTGAGTAGTTTGAGTAAGGTATTTACCAATGATATCGGTCGAGTGCCATCTACGCTCTCAGGGTTACGTCCTGGTTTTGGGATCGCTATAACTTTTATTGTTTTCAAGCCATTGGGTATGTTGTTGGTTTTCCAGATCAAGTTTAGGTCACGAATTACAGTGTCTCTTACTTCTGGCTGTAGGAGTTTTAGCATATTGTATGTTATGCCATCAGGTCCGGGAGATGAGTTTTTGATCTTTTTGGATAAAAAGCTTTGCCATAGATCGACGGTTAGTACATCATAAGTCGGATGGTATCTGATACCATCTTCGCCTTGCCCATTTTGTGGAAAGTACTTATCCATAAATTTGTTTGCCATATTCAGATCGTCGTGAATTAGTATGTTTCCAATGGTAACATTCTTACCCATCAGTCTTGAAAGGCCTTTCCATATCATTTTAGACGGTGTTCGTGGGTCAAAACTAGTGACAAACTCTTTGAATCGTCGCTTCGCTGCTTCTTTTTTCTTCTTAATGAAATTCGCCTCTTTTTTCTTAAAATCTATTAGTTCGTGAATTCCTCCTATTCGGTTGAACTTTGCTCTTGCCGCCAATTTCTCTTGCCATGCTAGTTCTATTTCTTTCGACCACCAGAACTTTGGGGTATGTTTCACTTTCTGCTTTGCGTCTTTAAGTATTTTTCTGGCAGTGTTTTGCAGGTCCGCAACCGATGCTATGCAGCTGCTGTCGATTTTACTTGTGTGATTTGCTAATCGTGATTTGTTGATGAAGTATTTAGCTTTTTTCTGTTTTGCAAACTCGATTTTAACTTCAATTCCTAGGTGGCGACTACCAACCCCAAATTCTAATACGTGCATGCTTGTGTTATGGAAGAGCTGTGCTGACACAAGAACTAGATCTATTGCGGATGGTGTTTTGTTCATTTCAGCGGGTATGTACGTGGGACGTCCGTCATTCATTAATATAAGATTTTCTTCATTAATCAGATCAAATAGAGCCGCTCCTTTGTTGTCGGAATGCATTGGATCCCAGGCAATGTGGTGCGCATTAAAATCGCCACCAATAATAATTTTTCTAAATCCAGTCGTTTTAGTGAGTATGGCTTTTAAACTGCTTTTTAGTTCATAATGTGATATGTTTGGTGCTATATATAGGGAAACTACTATGATGTTTGCTAACACCATATGTCGAGCTATTGCTTGGATTTTATCGGTGCATGGTAATTCTATTGCTCGTGTTTTAATGTTTTTAGAGATTATGATTCCTGCACCGCCATACCCGTCGGCCCTCGATGCCAGGAAAGTGAAGTATCCAGCTATTTTATATTTTGTATGTTCTAGATGTGGCTTACTCCAAGTTTCTGATACTAATGCTAGATCATATTTTTGTGTTATTAACACCTTAGAAAGTTCGTCTTTATGCTTTTCTAAGCTCTGTATGTTGTTTTGATATATCTTTATGTTGTGTTCTAGTAGCATATTTCCGTTATTTATAACTCCATTTCGCCGTCCATCATACGACGTTCTATCGGCGTTTGATTTGTTTTGTTGTACTCTTTTGGTGTTAGTGACTGTAACCCGTTTATTGAACCATTTCTCATTTTGTACATATTACCGGATCTCTTATTCAGTGCTCCAGTGTAAGAGAAACTGGGCTTTTTTCCAAACTCTTGTTGCAATTCCTCTGATCGTTGTTCTTCGACACGTTGTGCCCAGCGCTCGTAGTCTGATACTCTAAATTTATTAAAAAGTGCAACCCCATTTTCATCTTTCTCCGTTTTCTTTTTCTTATCCGCAAATACCACGAGGCGGTCAGCAATATTACTATCTTGTAGCCCTCGTTTGATTGTTTGTGTTTTATACTGATGATCATTTTTGACTGAAAATTTTCCGGCGGCCATGTTTGCATAGCTTTCCGGGAGTGTTGGAAATTCCGAGACCTGTTCGAGCATATCGTAGCGATTTTGGGTCAATATCGGATTTTGCTCTCGTGCTTCCATGTATGTTAGTGTCGTTTTGGCCATAATTGTTTTTATATTCCGTTGTCTGATCCATTCTGGGCACATTGTATCCAATGTACGGTGCTCCGATTCAGACTTGCAATATAGACACTTGAGTTTATTTGGACATTCATAGTTTTCCGTTTCTTCGTGTTGTTGTGTGCAATTTAGGCAGCGTTTTTTTGACCGACAATTGTCAGCTCGGTGATTATATCGAAGACAGTTTGAGCATAAAACTGGCTTATTGATGAACGGTCTTACTTTGTTTATACAGCAGAACAGCCGTACTTCTGGTGGAAGCTTACTGGAACGAAAAGTTATGCTGATTCGATGTGTCTCTAGTTTTTGATTGTTTTCGTATCGGTGTAGACGGGAAATGTTTAAGATTTTCAGTTCACTTGAGATGTTTTCCTCAATTTCGTCTATTGTCATATCTATTGGTACTCCTGTGATAACTCCCGTGACTGAGATAAAGTTCCGAGGGATGTATGCCTTGTAGTTGTTCGTTATTAGATTGTTGTAATTTTGCAGTTTATTGGCTGCTTGATGTGTTTTGAGAAATACCAAAATCTTATTCCTTCCAAAGGCACGCATATTCGTGATGTTTTGTGCAAAAAAAATGTCTTTTGAAAGTAGTTTGCCCAGGGACAATTTATTTATGCGTTCTTTGTCGTCTTTGTTGTTCTGCAGTTGTACGATGACACGATATGGAGCTGTATCCTGTTGATCATATTCATATATTTGATAGGTTCTTTGTCCTTTGTCAACCTTTGATTGTTCTTCTCCCGGATTTTCCGGGGGGTCCCCCATTTTTGAGGTTATGTTGGTACCGCGTGGTGTGCTTTCGATTCTTCTTGTTTAGGGTAATTTGCAAAAAAAATAAACCACTACAGTATAAAGTGTTGGAATAATACAGATATAGCTAACTTTTATGTCAGATAATAACCTTTTGATTATATTTCAGATTTGATTTTAAAGCAAAAAAGTGGATTATCTCTCCGTCTATCCTCTTCAGTCGAAGTTTCAATCCGCACTGTCCTGTAACTTCAATTCAGATTGTTGACAATAAATAATTAAATCAAGGCAAACGACGAATAAAACAAAATAAACATTCCGAAACGTCACTTGCGTACTAATCGATTAATCGATTATGAATTAATGGCAATTATTTAACTAACATACTATTATCGATTAATAATGACGAGGGACTTCTTAAGGACGTGGAAAACTACACTCAGGAAAATATTACAGTAACCGCAACCTGTTTCTCATGGTCATTTCAACTATGCACTCAAATGATAGTAAAGACCATGATATCAGATTATTTACCACCTGTATTGTAATAAGCACTAGAACATAAAATATACAACTTGACTATACTATTTGTCTTTATGATTTTGCTGGCATGGTAATACTGACAATCATTTAAAAAAGAACAAAAAAATCCCAATGACAATTACAAGTAAGGTGAAATTGAACTTTCGACTACCATAAAATTGAGAAGTGATATAGTTATGACTACCATGTAAGTAAGTTCTTCTTCAGAATATAAAAATGTTACCATGAATAAACATATAGTTGGATAGATATTGTCAAGTTTAAAAGCACTATACATTTTGTTAATCTCAACATAATTTATGTAGAAAGAACATCGTCTGTATGGTGTTTTTCAACCGACTATGTATTTACTATACAAATTGTCAATCGACGCGTCTGCTTTTTTTAGTGTTACATAAAGCTTCATAACAGCGGCAGATTTCATATTCCAACGACGAAAGTGCGATATCTTGTACAAGTGTTTAATTTTGTAATTTCATAAGAAATAATGATTAGGGAAAAATTGTTACAAAGAACTCGATTCGGAGCATGTTAAACACTTGGCACATGTCGTATTCGATCGATACATCGCCAATAATAAACATCTCTAGCGGATATGGAAGCTTTTTCGGAAATAATATCCAAAAAAATTTTAAATGTGTTTTCCGTTAAGTTTCTACACTTTTATAGGAACTGTATTATTCCCCAAGAAATTCGCTGGTAAAAAACCCTTCTGGTTTATTATATGATCGTATTCATAACATAAACAAAAAGGAAACATTAAAACGTTACGGAGAGCAATGAGTTGGTGATTTTGAATGTCTTCGAGCGATAAAAAAAAACTTTTGCGCTAACAATTGAAGGTAAATTTATCATAAAAAAAAGTTCAAAGTAACGAATATTCGAAATCAAAATCAATTACTAGAAGTCGTTTGTTTCATTGCTGAAAAAAATAGCTCAGAATCAGGTTTATCATCAGGCTGATGAAACACAATGAATAATTTTTTTTAAATGTTATAGATAATGTTTATATATAATGTTAAATTAGTGTATAAATGTATTAGGAAAATAAAGCATGTATTCTTGTTATTCTTGCATCGAAATTTTAATCAACATAACTTTTGGACGTTTTCGCATGTTCGAATGATCTTCACCATTGTCAAATTAACCATAATTCCGTGTTTCGAAAGAACCAGAAGTGAAATGTTAAAAATACCATGGCCACTAGTTGAAACAATAGTACAATGTAAAAATATGTGCTATCATTACTATTCTAGAGCCAAAACCATTCATAGTAAAAGTGAGCATGCATATTGTTAATATCATCTGATTTTATTGTGTGCTGAAAACCACTGTAATCGTATGATTAAATTAACCTCCCATATGGTAGCTGTTACCATATTATTTTTCTGGGTGTACAGATAGGTGAATCTTCTTAGAGCATGTTCAGGAGTGTTTTAGTTCTAGATGCATAATTTATGTCAGTTTGAATATTTAAGTCTAGAATTTATAACAAATTGAACTGGCAGCCCCAGCATCGTTTTATCTGTGTTTCAAATATAGAAAAAATAGAACGGCACCGTATACCAGTTCTAAATTTGACAGTAGAACTGTTCGAATAAATGAAACTAAAACGGCTTGCTGGGGATACGCTTATTTCAGTTTCAGTTATATTATGGACCACCCATATGAATCGTGCAGTTACTGAATTTACTCTTAGAGCATATTCAGTAGTGTTATAGTTCTAGATGCATAATTTATGACAGTTTTAAAATTTAAATCTGGATTTTATAACAAGAAAAACTGGCAGCCCCAACAGTGTTTTACTAGTGTTTCAAATATCAGCTGTTTTTCAAAGAAGAGCGAATCTCACAAAAGTAAGAAGGGCGAAACTATTATTCCATTTGTTTACGTAAGTTTCACCCTCCGTGTTCCATGCTAACAAACTGTGCGATACTTCAAATGCTAGTAAGGAAGGGCGAAACTATTTATTTGCTTTATTTTAGATGGTTTTCAAACCTTTTACTACTGGAAATAATGAATGAGACGATAAAATTACCCGCAGATTTGTCTTCGGGGCGGAAACCAGCCAATTTCTCGAAAACTGCGCAAGGGCGTAACTCACACAGGAAGCATACAAGCAGACCCTGTCAGCTTGGAGCGAAGTCAATCTTTAGTTCAGCAACGCCATCGCACGGCATCACATTCAACATATCATGTCAATTGTATGGGTGCGCAACCCTGCTATTTTGGCGCGCACGAATTTGACATTTTTCTCCCCTACTTCTATGTATAAGATTCGATGCGGGCTCGTCTGGGGTCGACATGCTCGCCAAAAAGGATGTTGCCAATGATTTGTTCGGGAAATGTGAGAGCTGGATATCTTGTTAATATGATATCTTTGATAAAAGTAAACAAATCGAAAAAGGGCGAAACTCTTTTTTAATTCATTTATTCAGTGGATATAGAAGATAAGTGGTAAAGTTTGCATGCCTTTCAAAGATAAACTAACAGTTTATCTACTAATCAAAAATTGATCTGAGAATATACGACATGGTGCTCACCACACGATTATGATGAGGCTTATCTGAACCCTACGTTGTGTTTAAATTGTACGTGCAGATTGGGACACTGCGGACACTTCGGATGTGATGTAATAAACTGGTACGCGTTTATTCTTGATTAACTGACTAATATATTTTAACGAACTAGGACAACACTTCGATGGCATCGAATTACGACTACGACAATCACGACGAATATAACGTAAACTTAATGTACTATCGAAGTACTGTAGTACTGTAGTACCGTAATACCACAGTACCGTAATACCGTAATAAAACAGTATCGCAATACCGTAATAGAACAGTATCGTACCTGATCTGATTTACACTGCCCTTATATAGTCTGCGTACATTATTATATGAACAAAGTTTGTCTCTACCGGAAAGCATTTTAGGTACAATATGCCGGAAAGCCTATATCGCAGACGAATGTTATCGCAAACTCTCTCAACTATCAATAAAACTGCTCGAATAATAACGTTGATCGATTTATACTTCATGTACAGTGAAGCTCACTTAACTTGTCTTCTGACATATGCAATTGTGCATCAACATAGGGTTTGAAACCAAAGTCGAAACATTCATCGATGCTTTTCTCCATTTGCTGTCAATGTTGGATTCGCCCTTGTTTGAAAAACAGCTGATATATAAAAAATACACTGAGCTGAATTTTCTTTTTCACATTATATGATATTCTAATGATTTTGCACTATTAGCATTTCCAATAATAGTTACAAGATGTGTTCAACATCATGTCAAATGTATGAGATAATCTTATGAAACATAAAACTCTTCTTAACGTTATTTTTACAGGATTTCCATATAACGAATGAAATTTCCAGTCTGAGTCAAATTTATTGGCGCGTCTTATAACCATTACTAGATATCCGTACAACATACATTGAAACAATTTATGAAGCGCATATTATATTCACTTCGAATTTATTTAGATAGGTTCATATATACCATATGACTAGTTTTATAAAATTTATTTATTCATATATATATATATATATATATATATATATATATATATATATATATATATATATATATATATATATATATATATATATATATATATATATAACTTTCAATGGAGGTCATACGAATAGCAGATAAGATAAGCAGATAATAGCAGAACTACTTTTCGTTGAGGATTCAAGCTTTACTAATATTCCATTTGGTAAGGGAGCACCTCATGATATTTGCGAAAGAGAAGTGAGATCCCGAGACTGAAAATAAAAAAAATGAATCTTACTAGACAGATAGAGTAATGAAATGTACCGGATATATATTTCATGGTCCGTTAACTCATATCCTTGAACGAAGTTGGATGAGCTGTCTTGTCAGCAATTTAAAATTACATTGAGATGCGGAACCTCCTGAAGAAATGGTCTGGAGCAGTTGATGAATATTGAGGACACAACTATTCACGACTTTCATTGGATTTCCATATAAATTATATGGGATATTTTCATAACTTTCATTATGATAACGTCCATTTAGATTTGACGTACACATCAAATAAAGATTATAAGTTTCCATATAATTTCTATGAATTATATTCTGCATATGATTCATATGACAAATCTAATGAATATAAATAAGATTTTCATTTCAGTGTAGAACGGCATCGTATGTCAGTTTTAAATTTGACAGAAAAACTGTTCGAATAAATAAAACAAGAACGACTTACTGGGGATACGTTTGTTTCAGTTTCAGTTATATTATATGAATCTTGAATATCATAGGAATTTGATGGTTCTTTTGGCTCCCTAGGAAGTACGCAATCCGTTGATTGTAGGCCGAGTAATATGCAAATAATATGCTGACTCGATAAATCAGATAATTCTTTAATATTTTTTCAGTATCTTTTATTTAATGAATAGTGTTAGCATAGTTCAAATATAACTAGAACGGCTTGCTGGAGATACGTTTATTCCAGTTTCTGCTCTATTATAGATCTTCCATATAGAACTTCTAGCTGCTGAATTTGCTCTTAGGGCATATTCAGTAGTGTTCTAGTTCTAGATGTATAATTTATGCCAGTTACAAAATTTAAATCTGAATTTTATAACAAGAAAAACTGGCAGCCCTAGCAGTGTTTTACTTGTGTTTCAAGTATACAAAAAATAGAACGGAATCGTAGACCAGTTTTAAATTTGACAGAAAAACTGGTCGAATTAATAAAGCTAGAACGGCTTGCTGGGGATACGTTTGTTCCAGTTTCTGATCTATCATAGATCTTCCATATAGAACTTCTAGCTGCTGAATTTGCTCTTATTCTGTCAAATTTAAAACTGGTCTACGATGCCGTTTTATTTTTTTTTATATTTGAAACACGAGTAAAACACTGCTGGGGCTGTCAGTTTTTCTTGCTTTAGAATCCAGATTCAAATTTTGAAACTGACATAAATTATGCATCTAGAACTAGAAAACTCTTGAACATGCCCTAAATGTATCAAATGTCAAGGGCCCCATAAGGATGATCTTCGCGATAAAGATATGGAAAAATGTGTTTATTGTGGGGAGAGTCCTCATGATCTCTCAGTATGCGCTGCATTTACATATGCAGAAAGGCTTAAAACAATCATTGATGTTCCCCCACTCGAAACAGAAAACGGTTTTTCAAATCTAGAGCCAGAGGAATCTGACTCTGATGAAAATAGTGAAGTTACTTCGTCTGTCACTCCTTGAGGTTCTGTTAAGAGGACGAAGTCCTCCTTCAAATTACCAAAAAAGACACCTGAAATTACACCTTCAATAAAAGATCCCAGTGTTAAATCTAAAAAGCCAAATTTAAAAATAAAAACTGTCCCTCTTGGTTTGTCAAATTCACAAACCAATCCAGGAAAAAAGACACACGCACAAGAAAAGACAATAATCCAGTGGGCTCCGTTTCACATTCACCAACAGGATAACTCGGTAGTAACATGTGATTAGAGCATATCGCACGATAGGCCCTTGCGAATGTTACAAAATATAATGCTCATTTTTCGGCTCTACAACCTTCATTTACACAATAATCGATATAATCTTGTAGATAGAAGCCCAATCTACGAAACTTTGCGCAATATGCTTCAATTCCATGTTTAAAACTTGAGTAAAGAGCATTATTTTTCGTAACTTTCAAAGGGGCATATCGCACGATATGCCCTAAGCACATGTTAGTGCCGAACTGAAGTTATCAGAAATTGTAGAATGGATTTTCGCAGCATTAAATATTTCTGAACCTCTAAAGACCATCATGATGGCATTCCTTCCTATAGCTAGAACTTTTTTAAGGCAGTTATCAGCTCAATAACCAATTTCCTCAGGTTTTGTATCATTTGATGGATCACTGTCCTGCAGTGGAATTGTCGAAGTACCACACCAAAACTTGATTCATTTAAAGTTTTATTGCATAGTCAAAAATGTGATATATTTGCTTTGTGCGACTCTCCGTATGGCGGTGTGCTTTTAGGAATTAAGAAATGTTATTCTTTTTATAGATTAAACATTCCTTCGACTTCTAGTATAGAAGTTGCTGCTTGTCAAATAAACATTAGAGGAAAGGGCATTGCTTCGGTATATATTCCTCCAAGAGCTTAAGTTAGACAGCGACAGCTTAATGAAATTGTCGAATCCCTTTGTGCTTCACGTTTGATTTTAGGAGATTTCGATTCGCACGGAATGATGTGGGGTTCCGTTTACAATGATAGCAGATCATCTTTAATATATAATATTTGCGACAATTTTAGCATGACGGTATTAAATATGGGAAGCATGACACGGATTCCAAGACCTTCTGCACGTCTAAGTGATTTAGATTTATCTCTTTGCTCGACTTCAATTCGACTAGATTACACCAGGAAAGTATTTCCTGATTTACACGGTAGCGATGGTTTACTAATCATAATCTCAATTAGCAGTAACAAAGGCATTGCTAATTCAGTAAATATTGCAGATGATTTGACAAAAAATGTTGACTGAATTACCAGAGTAGTATCTCAAGTACCTTAAACTCAATGGAAGAGCTTCCCCCACTTGAAGAATATGACTTCCTCGTTTGTTCGATTCTGGAGGCCGCTGAACAAGCCCAAACCAAATGATTTCTTGGACCATCGTCTAACAAAAGCCCTCCAAACCCTTGGTGAGACAAAGAGTGCTAAACACGCGAAACAAAATGCTTTCAAGACGTTTTTAAAACGAGGAGGAGGAACTCCTCAGAATTTTGAAAAATTCTTGATTTAAGAAACCAAGTACAAGAGCATACAAGAGCCAAGAAATGTAGCTATTGCAGACATTTTGTCGAAGGTTTGTAAGAGAAACCTCAACGAGCACTCTTTGGAACACGGCCAGACGAATGAGGAATCGTAACGTGGGAAATGAGAGTGAGGAATAATCGAACCGATGGATATTTGATTTTGCGAGGAAAGTTTGTCCAGATTCTGCTCCTACGCAGAGCATTATTTGGCAGTCTTCGCCAAATAATGATTCCATTTATAGTCCCTTTTCAATGATGGAATTTTCCATAGCACTCATGTCTTGTAACAATAACGCTCCTGGGTTGGACAAAATTAAATTCAACTTGGCGAAGAATTTGCCCGACCTCGCAAAAAGACTTGGAATTGGAATTGTTGTCTGTTGGAATTGTTCAACAAGATTCTTGAGCAAAATATTGTTCCACCTGACTGGAGGCAAGTGAAAATTAAGAAATAATTGTGATTGTGGCGATTAAGCGTGGCGAAAATTAAGAAATAATTGTGATTGAGGCGTTTCCTAACATGAAACTTCTTTATCATTTCATTAAAACCATTTGAGTTCCAATTTGATTTTTTATTTATGTTAGACCCCTTCCTCTTCCATGAGTTCAACGAATAGCCTGCTATATTATACTGAATAACAGTAATGAACTGATACAAACAAACCTGAAATAGTTATAAGATCATGTACAAAATAAATGTATTTTATTTGATGTAATTTATAATAGCAAACCGATTGATAAAAACAATGTTTAGATTAACTAATGGATACCAACATCCCAAGTAGCATTCCGCAACTAGTTCTGATACGACAAAGTCCAAACTATGTTGCAACAAGAGCACGAATATGTTTTTTCTATGTTATACTGGTTAAAACAAGGTGACAGCAGTGTTTCTTTATAAGGTAAACATTGAACTAACTATCATTTGTGAGTTATCGTTACTTGATTTTAACATATTTTCAATCACAGCTATGTTTTTAGCAACTAGTTGAAAAAGGGTTTATTTTCCGTTGCGAAACCATTATAAATACGTTAACGTATATGTGAATCGTTACTGTGAATTGATATAGCAATAACTTAGAAATTACAAGATTATAACATATAATTTTTTTTATTGATTCAGATAGTTATCGGTAGGTTTTCCCAACGTTATGATAACGGAAATGCAAACGAAACAACCTTTGTTGGCTTGAAAATGGCGAACACAGTATGGAGTCTCAAGAAGTGTATGAAACATAAATAAAACCAGCATATTACTTTTTTCAAAACTACTTTGTGCGAAAATAGTGAAAGGCAGAATAGTCTTTTTTGTTATATGCACTGTCATAAACACGAAGAAAATAATATAAGGATTGAACATCGATTGTGATAATATTATAATTCTCATGATATATGGATTTAAAATGATGAGAAATCACTCTAATTGGAATAATTTTGAGCATTCTGAACATAGGGTTATTTTGTTGTTTATTTTTTATATCTTTATAAACAGATTTTGATTGAAGGCGCCTAAAAACCAGGTGAGTAAAATTGAATTTCGCTCGACAGTTTTAAAATCGTTGTGGAATTTGTACCATCAGGGTTGTTACGGTCGCGCGGATTTCGCGAATTTCGCGATTTTTGCGGATTTGGCGCGTTATCTGATCAGATTTTGATGCGATGGCGCGAGAACGCGATTCTAGTAAATGCTTTCCTGGAGTGGACAAAATTTCGATTTGTTTCTTCCGATCTCGAGTGGTACAAATAGTACCACACTTCAGCAGAGCTGTTTCCAGGAATTACATAATCATTTCGATGTATGTGATTGGGTTTCCTCATTCTAATGCGGAAATCGAAAGATTTTTTCCGCACTCAAAAATATTGATGTCTGATGGATGATGTATTATTCGATTTTATGGTCACAAATTTTGTATGTGATAAAAATCGCATTCTTAAAAAAGCAGAAGAAGAAATTAAAACGTTCATCTAGTGTTGGACCCGACGGGATTCCATTCGTGGTGAAAAGAAATTGTTCTAATAGTTTGTTAATTCTACTATCAAACATTTGCAATTGTTCTTTGCGTTATGAAATTTGTCCTAAAATATGGAAGAAATCCTATGTGGACAAGGGTATAGTATCCAACTAACATGGAATTGCAGCTTTGTGCGCTGTATCGAAGCTGTTTGGAATTATAGTTATGGATTTTAAAAATCATAGTTGCTGTCAAAGCGTTCCACTTCCCCTAATTTAGTAACCTACACTTCCTTCATCATACGTTCTTTACAAACACGACTACAAGTAGATTCTATATTCACCGAATTCTCTGCTGCGTTAGACTAAATCAATCATTACATAACGATCTCCGAGTTAAGTAGTCTGGGATTTAACGGATAATTTTGAAAATGGCTTCGATCATATCATTGTGAAATGATAGTGAACACAGGATACTGTCCAACTTCACCATTCACTGTTACCTCTGGAGTTCCTTAAGGAAATCACCTTGGACCGCTTTTTTTTTATTGTATCTCAACGATCTAAATTTTTCGATCAAGTGTATGAAACTATTGTTCGCCGATGACTTTAAAATATTTCATATAATCAGATCTACAGCTGACTCAGAGTTCCTACAATAACAGTGGGATAATTTAACTAATTCGTGTAACATTAACAAAATGGTTTTAAATGCCACTAAATGTTCCGTCATCTCAATCAGTCGCAAAAAGTCTGTATTCAAGTTCGACTATAAAATTTCACAAACTGTTCTCGAACGCACATCGTCTGTTAAGGGCATGGGTGTTCTTTTGGATTCCAGGGTAAATTTTAAGGAGCACATAGAGTTTACTATTTCCAAAGCCTCTAAGCTATTAGGATTTATTTTTCGTGTTACTAAAGAATTCTTTGATGTACATTGCTTGAAGGCTCTGTATTGCCACTTAGTTCGCTCAACTCTCGAATATGCTGCTGTTATATTGCTACCTTATTACCAAAACGATATTCAACGCGTTAGAACGATTCAACGCAAATGTGTCTAATTCGCTCTCCGACGTCTTCCATGGAGATATCCCTTACACTTACCGAGTTATCATGACCGCTGCGAACTGATTGATCTCGGTTTGTTATATGTTCTTTCACGATGTTTGTAAGGCTAGTTTTGTGATAGACCTACTTCAGTCGCGAATCGATTGCTCCGAGATATTGCAATTGTTATAATTAGACATTCGACGTCGTAATCTTTGATCCTATTTTTTCTTCGTATTCCATACGCTAGAACTAACTATGGTTATCACGAGTCCATTACTAGCATGTGTGGCATATTCAACAAATGTTTCCATTCTTTCGGCTTTCATTTATCACGTAATGTTATCAAGAATTCGTTCCTCATGTAATTGTCCCATTAGATTTAGTTACTATATAAGCACTAGATTGAAGGAAATGTATCATTTGGATGATTGCAATCTGTTGATGCAAAAGATGAGGAGGTTTTATGCCTACTGGAGCAAGTTTGACAGAAACTAACTGCAGTGGGTTTTTCCCTGCTCCTAATAAAAGAATAAAAGATGAGGAGGAAAAAAAAGAGATTCAGAGAAAAATCCGAAAACAAAAGCTAATCAAGAGGCAGAAAATAATTGAAACTGAAATTAAAAAGAGTAATTCAGATCATCCTGATGTGATCTACCGTAAAATTTTTCTTACCGAGAAGGAAAAGATTGCCGAACAAGAAGATGTTGAAGCAAAAAAAAATGTCTGAAATCAGTTTAACTTCTTCCAAAACCACAATTGTAAGCAAATATATTTTTAATTTAACAGTATAAATAATCTAAGGACATCGAAAAAGATGAATAAAAATGAAATCGTTTTCATGGGGTTTCTCAAAGTTACATGCTGCATGCGGATTTATTTATTATATGACAAATGTATTAGTTTGTGATTTAAAGTACTCTTCTGCTTTTTTATTGATGATAGAAAAGTATTCTGGATTCATTCAATGTTTATAATGTCGATGGTGACTAAGTTTCAACTAGTTTACTTGAAAACAGGTTATTTTAAGTTAAGAAAAGATAAGATATTTCAGTATGGCATTACAACGTAACGACAACTTATTTTTAGTCGACTTAACAACTAGAAGAAACTGCGCTTTTTGAGTCCTGCAAGTGGTTAGATATTCGTAACAATCACTGAAATATCTGGTTGCAAACTAGTCACAAACAAGCTAGCGTAAAAAAAATTGTTACTCTTGATACTAATATGATATTTGAAATGTATTAGGTTTAAAGTACTATGTATTGTGGATCCCACGGCGAAGTAAAACTTATGTATATTGCCTATGAAATAAACATATTTATGAAAAAACACGTAAAGCCATTGCTATTTGAAACGCTCTTGTTTGACACTGAAACCCGCAAATGACTACTAACTGTTGGCGGTCAACATTGCAGTCAATTGGTTTCGTTACTTTCGGCACGTCAGAATAGACATTGCACTTTCAGTGTAAAACAAATGCGTTAGCGGATTATGTTGATCCGTGAGGTGACATTAGTAGTTCAACATATCTGCTAATGCTCTGATGAGCTGAATGCGAAACGTTTTTATATTATAACTTTGCTCTTTGCGGCACTATTAGTTTTCTTTCCTTATGTTATTTCTCACCTTTCAGGATTTCGATTAACAAAATTAATTCAAAATGTACAAAATGTAGTGCTTTTTTCACACTACGTATATGTAAAACAAAGCCTTGGTATTACATTCCTGTAGTGGAATTTGACCTTCTGTTTCAACAGACTTCGCAGCCGATTCAGAGTGTACAGAACCAGTGCATGGCTGGTGCTACGATTCTACTGACACTACGAATCCTTCAAGGTCGGGGCTCGAACATACGACAACTGGTTTGTAAGACCAGCGCCCTATGCATTGAACCGCCAACCCGGAACGTATATCGCCACGTATATACGTACGTATATGTACGAAATGAATTATTCAAAATTCTCGACAGTCGGCTACCCAGATATTCCCCGTCTTCGGAACATGACCGAACGAATCGTACACACTTAAAACCGATTCTCGAGCTTGGCATAGTAATAACACTAGGACGCGATTTCTCGTGAAGCTGGAAAATATATAATTTGGGTGCAGGAAAAAACACAAGGGCCCATAAGCTATTGCTGGGATTCTCAAAACACCTCTATAGGCGAGTTGCTAGATGGTGATGACTTTGTCAAACAACCGTCAGATTTCTCACGCACATTGAAATCACTTATTGGATGTCTGTTCTCTGTGCTCAAAAGTAGATCGACCCAAAGAGCAGTGCAATGTCTTCACGCCCTTTCATACACATGTATTCTCGACGGTCAGATTCACGTGGCCATAATGACACAGTCTTTAAATATAAAAATGAAAAGTAGATTTATGAATAGTTGTTATTTTATTGTTTTGTAATTTATATTATGTTTATTATATATTTTCGGCAGCTTATTATACATTACATCTATTACTATCTATTACATTCTACAATATATTATTATTAGTATAACATTAAAAACGTCGCAATTCGACCTGCTTTGGAAAACAAAATCTCCGTGTACTGTTTATTACTTAACCGTTTCATTATATCAGTCTTTCTGGAACAATGAATTATACAAATTTCTTCAAAAATGTTTCATTCTCCTCGATTTGCATCTGAATACGTTCACGTGTAGCAGCTGAAAGTTTCGTTTGTTTAAGCTTCATTCTAGAAATCTCTAAGGACACTTTATAACCAGGGATGTTGTGAAATATGCGCACATATCGATCTGCACACACCAATAAATATTTCCCCATCGAGTCGAATTGAATTGATGTTATTTGTTCTATAAACAAGCAAAAATATTAGAACCGTTTCGGAATAATCTATAGCAAAATTAGCATACCGGAACACAAATTTTCAATTGAACCTTCCAGCTTGCCTGTGATGGCCGAGTAGAAATTTATTAACTTTCCGGTACTAATGGCAACTGTTTCCCCTGACGGACTTAGTGCCAACAGAGCTGCACTGCTTGTTACGTCGTAACTTCCTGTTACAAGGCAACGTGGTATTTCCCCATTATTGTATTCAACTAAAACCAAAGTTGGCATGTTAATTTTTTTTTCATCCAAATATTTACTAAAAAGAGTTTTATACTTACTTCTGGTATTAAATATTTTCCAGGTTCCGTCCTTACAAACTGTTGCTGTTTTGGAAGTGTTCTGATCAAACGCCACGTCATAAACACCAGATCTGTGACCAGTAAGATCAAATGCCTTCTGAATGCATTGAAACTCATCGGATTTGTTGAACTTCACTTCCCAAATTGGTACATCACTTGCAAATCCACAAGCTGCTATGAATTTACCGCAAGGTGAAATCTTGGCTGAATACGTATTCATCAAATATGTGTCCAATTTCTCGATAATATTCCCTCTCACATCCCAGATGGTGAGATCAGTACGATTTGAGCATGTCATGAGATATTTTCCATCCGGCGCAATTCCATAACCTACTATGTCTTCCATGTATGCTCTTGGATAAGTAATTCCTTTGGTAGGGTTTTGAAACCAACCTTCCACTTTATCGACCTTGTAAACCTCAATACAGCCTTCGTTGTACTTGTAAGCGACAAGCGCACGACTATCTGGACTCCAACGTACTCGCACCGCATGATCGTAGTCCACATTGATACGGAATGACCGACGATCTCTAGTATTGGAAAACTCTTTCGTGCTCCAGATGAAAATTATGCGATCTGAAACGAAAATTAGAAACCATATTTCATGGAATATTGTTTAGAAATGGGATCTTTTGATTCGGGTTCTATACTTTAGAACAATCCATTTACTGGAAAGATGCTTCAAAACTTCGAAAATTGAAACATGTTTATCTATTTATAGTTGGCCAAGTCAACAGCAAAATAATCTGGAGGCTTCACCAATTAGAAGAACAATAACCTGTAATCGTACGTAAATGGAAAATCACACAAGTAAACTGAAGGAAAATAAGTTGAACTGATTGTTGGATGAAATCGAATGCCAAATGACTACACACTTGAAACCGATTGTCGAACTCAGCATTTTTGAAATGCCGAAGTAGATCAAGAACACGACATTTTTTCTGATTGTTCTGTAATCCAAATGCTCTTTTACGAAATTCGTTGAAGTAATATGCTGATATCTCAGTAAAGCGCATACTTTTGCCGAAATTTGGCATAATATTATGCGAACTTGTCAGTAACTTACAAATATACCGAAATCAGTCAATCCGTTTACCGAGATTTCGAACAGTGAGATAGTTCTTACTGAAACTCGGTGAGACACTTGTTATCTAATGTCTCTTTTCGATTTTGCAAAGCACTACGTCGCCATTACTCGTGAAGCTGGAAAACATATGAATTGGAAGAAGGAAAATAGATTTTTTTATGTTTCGTTTCGGCATATTATAACATTTTACTCTATCGGACTTTAACTTCGGATGGTATCCTGTGCATTCTGGTACAATCTAAGGGAAACAGCCCAGCGAAATGTTAAGTTGCAGACGAAATACACATATGTCCAGAGTACTTGGGAAAAAATAGAATTAAGGGGGGAGTAAGGGATAATTTGAATTAAAAAATACTTTGTTTGTAATTTTTTACGTTTCTCCAAATTCAAATTTATCAAGTTTAAGTTTTTTTACATAATAAAGCATCATTTGAAGAATTTTCAGTTAAATTTCCGTATATAAATATTGAAAAAAGGCGGTAAGAGAGCATTCTCTAAAAAATCACGTTGCACGGTGAATACGATAATTATCTGAAATCAAAAATGTTCTTAAATTTACTTAAACTACGAATTATTTCTCTCCCTTTGTCGTTCTCAAGTTATTCTGATTTTTTTAACAGTTCGTCGCTTAATTAAGCAAAAAACGCCATCTTACGCTCAAATTTCCACCAATTTTGAGATGAAAAACTACCATAGTATTAAAAAAGAAAATTTCAAAAACGTAGAGTGGAGCCATTTTATACCAAGAAAGTATGTTCCAAGTTTGAAAAGAATCGGTTCAGTAGATTTTGCCGGATCGTGCTCACGAACTTCAAAAATTGGTATTCAGAAAAACGCATTCAATTTTTTTTTCTCAAAAAGTGAGCAAAAAATATTTTTGGTAACTTACACTGAATCATGACACAATATTTTTGAAATGTTAATTGTACAACTTTCACTGCATCTTCGAGAAAAGTGACTGACATTATTTTCATTTTTTGTTTGGTGCATAGCAACCTCTAACTCGACCTGGAAGGATTCAAGATGTCAATAGGATCGTAGTACTAGCCATGCAATGATTCTGAACGCTACGAATCGGCTGCGAAGTCTGTTGACACAGAAAGGCCAAATTCCACAAAAGGAATGTAATGCCAAGACTTTACTACCCTCTATCTTCGGAACCGGAAGTCGGATCCAAATGAAATTTAGAAAATTTGTATGAGACCGTAGGTTTTTCCATTAGAATCTAAGTTTGTGAAAATCGGTTCAGCCATGTCTGAGAAGATTGAGTGACAATATTTATCACACACGCATACCCGTTCAATTCGTCGAGCGGAATCGAATGGTATTGAACCATGTTCAACCAAAACCGAGCACCGACATTCGTATCAACATTGCGGCTCTAGTTTCTTCAACATGCTCATGTGTGTTCGGTGCCCAGAACCTCGATGTTGTTTTCAAACTCGAACTTTGGTGTTGGTTTTCATTTTCTTTACTGTGTGTACAATATCGAACACCGCATATTGTGTGCATCATTCGTAAAGGCGGTGTTGTTTATGTCTTCCTTACCAGTACGAGTCGAATCGTACCGGTTTTGCAACGCCATTTCATATTTTATCATGTTTCTATTATCATTATAATGGACTTTTATTATTATATGTATGTTAAAATTTTAAGCTATTTTTATTAACGATATTATGCCACCACCACAGTATTGCTGAGTAAAATTCTAATACATCACGATGCATGGAATTCCTATGCCTGTCTTTCATTCTTTCTGCCATACTTCCCGTAATGTGGCTAAAATCTTTCTCTATCGCAGCACTGTTTTCAATAAAACACCAAACACTGATAACAGACACTCGTACCTGCACTACCGGTACGGTTTCTTCAACACGATTAAAAACTTGTGCACATGTGTGTATATGTGCTTGGTGCCGATGGACTCAGTGATGTTTTCAAATCCAAGCTTCCGGTATCGGGTTTCGTTTTCTATAACGCGTGTACGAAATCGAACTCCGCACGCACGCTGTGAGCATCGTTCTTAAATATGGTTCTGTGCTCTCTTCATTCTTAACTGCACCACCCTTCATGAGATACCCGAAAGTGCATTATACTCATAGTATGCCGAATTTTTGAATTTCGCTTATTTACTCGCCCCTCCGCACATTTTTGGCTGATCATCACCGGATACGATTTTCTACATCAATCACTTCGGATCGTATCAGACTTCTTTGAAATGTACATCTCGACTTGACATTATCATACAAGAATCATAATCACTTGGAGATCAGAACAGTTGTGATTACGCAATGATAAATTCTTCCTTGGCTGCGATCACTAGTGCTGAAATCAGTAGTGAGTAGTATCGCGAAAAAACTGGCGTTTTTTTATTTGAGATAATCAGGAAAATCGGAAACATGGTAGCAGGAGACCACTTTTTTTCTTTTATATCTGTTCCTGTACCTCTGAAAATATTCTGTATAATGACTTGAACAAATTTTCTAGATTTGTTTACATGTTTTCAAAAACATGTGGAATATAAATACTATGTTCCAATGGTTTAAGATCCCCAAAATAGCATCAAATGTTAAAAATTTTACTAAATGCTATGCTGTTTTTATTTGCATTTGGAACGCGCCTATTCAACTTTTTAAAGTGTAGTGAAATGTTTGTAAACAACTTACCGTCGTTGTTGCTGTGCAGTGAGCTCTAGTAAATTATTGTTTCTTTTTTGGTTATTGAACGTTTATATTCTGTTTGTGGTGCCCTACTCGGTCTCTAATTTGGTTGGCTTCTGTCTGGTTCTGGAGTGCAGTGCTTGGAGAGTGTTTTTCGATCAATTTTTTGCAGCCGTTGGTGATTCATTGAGTGCACAATATAACTCAACACATCAGTAAGACATCCAGTTCCCAGAGCTTTTACGTGACTGCAGAGCCATCTGTGTTTCAATGTCATCTGTCTCAGATCATTGCGATATGACCAATGCATGTGATTGGTGTGCCAAAACCGTCACTTCTGATGAGGATTTCATTTCGTGCTCGGGTTTCTGCAATCATGTGGTCCACATCAAGTGTGCCGGATTCAACAGACCGTTCTTGAAGGTACTTTCTGAAAACCCCAATTTGTTTTGGATGTGTGATCAGTGCTGCAAATTGATGAAACTCGCTCGTTTCCGGGAGTCTATATCTTCTATTCGATTTCCGAAAGAATGGAGTCGGTGTGTGCTGAGCTGAAGGTCGAAATTTTGAAAAATAGCCAGCAAATATCTCGTCTTACCCGCAAAGTATCTGTTTCCACACCGGGACGATAAGAGTGTTACAAACAGTGATTTATCTCATCCCACTGCTAAGCGTCGTCGCGAAGACGGATACGAACCCGCCAATTCTTTATTTTCTGGGCGGAAACACGTTGATAACTGCAACATTCAAACGGTTTCATCATCTCCGTTAGTGTGGATTTATTTCTCCCGGTTTCATCCTAGCGTTAGCGAAGAAATGGTAGAACAGATCACTTGAGACGGTCTCAATTGTAAAGACGAGATTAAGGTTGTACCGTTGGTGAAAAAAGGAATCGACGTCAATAGCCTGAATTTCGTTTCTTTCAAAGTCGGGCTGCTTCCTAAATTTCGCGACGCTGCACTTGATCCAGATTCGTGGCCTCAAGGTGTACTTTTCCGCGAGTTTGAGGACAACCGCCAACTCCCGACGATGCTACAGCCGCAGAAATGGTGCCGGTTCTTCGCCATCGATGTCGTTGTTGCGAACACCACCTAGAATAACAAACGATTTGTGATCGTACGATGAGGAGAGTTTACTGGGACGCGATGTAGTTGCTACTGTGGAAGTTCTCGAGCTCCTCGCCACAGTGGAGCTATTCCAGCCAGCGTACTCCAGTCGTCCCGGTCCTGTGTGCGAGTGTGGTGAGAGAATCTTCCGAACATCACTTCATGACAAGTATAGTTACGATGAGCCGCTTTCCAGTGTTGACCTGCTTCGCATTTCCAGTTGTCATCCTCCGGTACTTAATCTGCTGCCGTCTTGCTCTAGCGTTGAGCGTACCGCACAAATAGATGTTGCACTGGGATGCACTGAAATCTGCTTCATGGAAGCCCCTGATACGCCCTCCACAGTCGAGCCTCTGCAGCCTGCGTTCACCAGTCGTCCCGGTCCTGTGCGTGGGAGCGTGGAAGGGGTCTTCCAAACCACTCTTGACGGCAAGTATGAGCCTGGTTTGAACGCTTCCAGCACTGACCCGCTTTCCGTTTTCAGTCGTACTTCCAATTTGTATGTTTACTACCAAAATGTAGGTGGCGTTAATACATGCATTGACGATTACCAATTGGCATGCGCGGATGATTGTTACGTCATCATTGCTCTTTCGGAAACGTGGCTCAACGAAAATACGATATCCGTTCTGGGATATGGGTCAAATTATGAAATTTTCCGTACCGATCGCAGCTCCCATAACAGTTCGAAGAGCATAGGAAGCGGAGTGCTCATCGCGGTTCACCGTCGTTTAAAAGCTCACCTGGTTGAGAGCACACCGGGACGTTGTGTCGAGCAGGTGTGGGTTCGTGTTCAACTGGCTGATTTCTCGCACTTTCAGCATTTCACGCTAGCATCACTACCTTGCTCGATGATTATAATCTCAACTTGCTGCGGCAATTCAACCAAATCGTTAATGAGAATGGCCGAATGCTCGACCTTTGTTTCTCCAGTAAAACCGATATCGCACCCAACATTTGCGTTGCGCCGTCTCCTCTAGTGAAATGTGTTCGACATCATCCTCCGCTACACATCGTACACGAGACTAATAGTTCACCTTATGACAGCGCCCCCTCCAGCATCATCAGCTATAATTTTAATAGAGCCGACTATAATAGCATGACTGCCTTCCTAATGAGTATCGATTGGGATGACATTCTCGACAATGATGATGTTAACGCAGCTGTACAGACCTTCTCCAATGTATTAATCTACGCGATTGATTACTTTGTTTCGAAACGATGCGTCCAACATTCCAAACATCAGTCATGGCTAACCGCTGTATTGAAACATCTGAAAACATCCAAAAGAGCTGCTCTGACACGATACTCCAAGTATGGAGGTTACGTTTTGCGCAATAATTATATTCAGATAAATAAGTTATACAAGAAAACCGTGAAGCGCTGCCATGCCAATTATTTAAAGAAGGTACAGCATAGGATGAAGTCTAACCCAAAAGCTTTCTGGAAGCACGTGAATGAGCAAAGGAAGAAATTTGGATTACCATCGTTAATGCGATTCGGTAAGCGTACCGGTTCGAGTACTCAAGAAATTTGCCAGCTCTTTCCGGAACAATTCGCTCGTGTTTTCTCTACTGAAGCATTATCCCCACAGCAAATCGAACGAGCGGCAATCAACGTTCCGGTATCTAATTGCTTTTTGCACTCCATTGACATAGACGTGAATTCGAGGGGCTGGGGTCCACTAGGAGATTGATAGTACCTATTAGCTCTCTCCGGACAGAACCAGCATAGATGCCGTGTGGAATCCGGCGGAAAAAAATGAACCAAGAATAAATCCACTGGGTTCCTGCTTCCATGTCGTAAAAGGCGACAATTGCATGAGTTTCTTTTTCCTTTCAGTTATCAGATATTTTGAATGTTTCACTTCTGATTACTCTATTTTACTAAATTATCTCTTCATTCACCCTATCAATTTCCGTCTAGCTTTGGAGAAAAGTTTTATTTGTAATGTTCTCTTCTTCCATGTTATTGATTGTCTTTCAGGATTATAAATTGAATGATAAAAATCAACTATTGCGCAAATCCGTTGATATAACAAAGTTGATAACAAAGATAACATATATCGGTATATTGAATACATAGTAAAAAAACACTTGATATTAATATTTCAAACAATAAATTGATTTTTTTCTCGGTAGCCGGCTGCCCAGATCAAACGATATAACCAATTAACACGTTGACTGCCAACCTACGAGATAACTCGTATATTCTGGTCGTATGAGAATGGTCGTGGCAGTCAACGTGTTAATAATGTTAATAAATAATTAAAACAATAAAGCGGAAATAATACAAAATCAAGACGTGCGTGAATTCTGTTGACCTTTATTTGGTGATTTAAAATGATTTTATAACAACTGTTTAGAATATGTCAATGCAATGAATCAACTATTTTGTTTAAATCCTATTCACTCGTTTATTTGGTATCACGTAATTTCATTTATAAAAAATAGGGAAGTTTTTATTCTTTACGCGATTGTATTGCAAATTTTTCTTCAGTTTCCTAGAATGAAAGCTGTGAATCAAGACTTCCCGGGACTTTAATCGGGAAGTCAGTTTAGTGGTGCATCCGAGCACCTTGAAACCGGAACATACTGAGTCGCGCGCGAATAATACCAATACTGAAATTTTTACTAACAAATATCCTTCTCCCGTGACACTTGTGGAGTGCGCAGTAGTATATACGGCCTTTAGTAACAACAAGTGTTGAACTAACATTCCTTCCCATTCCTTAGACGATCTACGTTCGGGTCTGGCCGGCACCGGTACTGATCAATGAATTCTGGGGTTACCAGAAGATGTGCATTGAAAGATGATTTAACAGTCCCAGGTTGGATCATCTAGAAATTTCCTGTACAATTTCAGCTAATCCCGATCAGTAACGGAGTAGCAACCAGGGGTGGTCCCTCAAGCTCCATTGACATAGACGTGAATTCGGTACAGATGGCTATCGCTGGATTGAAGTCTTCGAGTTCTTCAGGACCAGATGGCATACCGGCAGTTATTTTGAAGAAATGTTCGGCTGGAATAATATCACCACTTTATCGTTTATTCAGAACCTCAATAACTACAGCAGTGTTTCCGGATTTATGGAAAGCTTCGTTTATGTATCCGGTTTACAAGAAAGGCGACAAAAGCGATATGAACAACTACCGCGGTATCACTTCTCTTAGCGCAATTCCTAAATTGTTCGAAAAAGTCATTCTGACTCAAATTTTTAACCATTGCAAGCAGTACATTGATGATACTCAACACGGGTTTATGCTGAAGCGTTCAACAGCTACTAACCTCGTAGCTTTCACATCTTACATAACAAACGCTATGTCAGACGGGTTGCAGACGGACGTTATCTATACAGATCTCTCTTCTGTTTTCGATCAAATCAATCATGGCATCACAATAGCAAAATTAAATCGACTCGGATTTGGTGCAAACGTCATTCAATGGATACAATCATATCTCAGCAATCGACGTCTTACTATCAAAATTGATGATAGTGTTTCCGAAGAATTTGTCGCAACGTCCGGAATTCCACAGGGGAGTCATCTTGGCCCTTTGATTTTCTTACTGTACTTCAATGATGTAAATCTTTGTCTGGATGGACCACGAGTTTCTTTCGCTGATGACCTCAAGATCTATAATACCATCCGCAGATCAGAAGATGCGGCATTCCTTCGACGGCAATTAGAAATCTTTGCGAATTGGTGCAAAAACAATCATATGATAGTGAATCCCAAAAAGTGCTCAATCATTACGTTCACAAGGAAAAAGTCAAAGATCTTGCTGTCTTTCTCGATGAGCAGTCATCGTTCAAACAGCACATTAACTACATTGTTGCGAAAACTTCTCGCTGTTTGGGATTCATATGTAAAATGACTAAGCACTTCAATGATATTTATTGCCTGAAGACTCTATACTGTACACTCGTTCGTTCTAGTTTGGAATATTGCTCAGTAGTCTGGAACCCTCTTTACCTCAATGGAGCTCATAGAATAGAATCTATACAACGTAGATTCGTACGTTTTGTTCTTCGATGATTACCTTGGAATAATCCACATCAACTGTCGAAAAAATGTGGCTATGAAAGTCGCGGATTGCTGATTGGTCTTGACACACTACAAGTACGACGAGAGCTGTCGCGTGCTTTGATGATAGCTGATATTTTGAATGATAGGATTGACTGCCCCGCTTTGCTCCGTGAGGTTAATATCAATGTTCGTCCCCGTGCTCTCCGTAACAACGCCTTTCTTCGACTACTTCTACGTCGCACCAACTATGGAACAAACGGTGCCGTTATAGGCTTGCAAAGATCGTTTAATCGTGTATCATCTGGATTTGACTTCAACCTTTCACGGAAAACAATTCAAGCAAATATTTTACTTAGCATTAGAAATTATCATTAGGACTACAATGTGTCTGTTGATTTTACAATAATAAACAATAAACAAGAAACAAATGAAACGGATGGCGTTGTTAGTAGAGTGCTATGTGAAATAAATGATCAATGCATTTTCCAATGAATAATTATTACTCTTGGGTTTCAATATCACATGAAGCACAGTTGCCATATGAATGAAATAAATCATACATTTTACGAAATATGTTATCGGTTTAATTTACATTGAACCCCTCAGCATGATGACCATCCCATTCTTTTATGTCTACTTAAATAAATACACGTCTGCTAAAAATATTAAATTTATTTTTTCAGTATTTTCTTTTTTGACTTTTCGCAAAAAACTCTTAGACATAGATTTTCTTTTGCGAGTGTTTATAATGACAAATTGAAAGTCGTGAAATGATTTAAATCATCATCTTAGAAACTTAGTCCTACACGTGTCATCCATCTGTTATCATCGTTATTTTGTTATACCCAATATTTGATATGATAAGGATTCAGATTAGGGCTTGTGGATCTCTTGCAATGAACTTTATTTACACTAGATTTAAAAATTTGCTCTGTACTTTGATGAACTTGTAACGTTTAAAACCGATAACATTCTTCTCATACGATACTGAATCCATTTCAAAACATTTGGTACAAAATGCTTAGAGCAGCTTCTGATTTATTTATGTTTTTTGACAGCAAGCATTCGTACGACCAGAGCAAATTGAAATTAAATTTTCGTTACACGATTATGACGCTCTTCAGTTGCACTATTTTCTCGAATACAAAATAATTAAAAGAAAATCGGTTACTTGTGTGGAAAAGATGAAAAAAGTCACCTAATTACATCGTGCAAGATGCGTTGCAATTTATCAGATATTATTATGTTTGTATGGGAATTGGGTATGATGTGTGAAAACAGAACAGAGGGGGTTTCCTTCTAGCCAACTGTTTTGAATGTTTATAAATAAACTTTAAATTGTGGAGCCGCTCAGTACTGCATTTGTTTGTGTGGGTGTATAAGCCTCGTTTTAAGTTTCTTAGTGAAATGAGGCTAACATAAAAATGACACTGCTAAACATTATGTAAAAAGAATACAGTCTTTCATATTTATTTGAACTAAAACACATTTCGCATATAGGTATGTGCATGTGTGTCGTCTGAATGAAAACACAACAAACGACGGATTTATTCAAATTTTTGTGGTTTATATAAAAATATATATTTACTTCTAGGAACCAAATAGTGACCTTGACTCGAAAGTTGTGAGAATTATACTGATGAATGAATTCGAAAAAAATCGCGACAATGATGTTGATGTGATTCTCTGTTTATAAAGTATTGGCCGAAAGGACGGAATTTGTTTCTTGTATAGCGCGTTTCTTTTTGAGTATGATTTCGCTGGTCGAGAATCGACGAAAAGTTGTATTTTGTGTGCATTGTTACAACACCGATTTTTTTAAAATAATTCAATGTTGCTTTAATGTTTTTAAACGACGCGACGTGCGTTCTTGTAGACTCATAGACGCCGTACGTCTCAATCACTTCTGGGACAACGTTTTTTTTCTATTTATAAGTAATTTGAATATGTTAACTGAGATTTTTAGTTTTACTGACAGCAAACCCACAGCGATGCTTCATGGCATTATATTTGTTTTGCCAATTAGTTCAAGATATACACTGCAGAAAGTTTTTAGGTTGGCAGTATTCTACAATAGTAAAATAAACATATTCCGATGGTTGAAGTAAAATGACTACCTCCGTATGTTTTATTTACCACTACTAAGTAATGTACCACAGATCTCTCTTGTGATGTTTTACTAGACTAAAATAAAAAAAGATACCTAATTTAAAAAAAAATCACAGCATTTTCTTTTAATTATTTTGCAATCGATAACAACCATTGGCGTTCCAGATACTATCGTGCACTGATTTGTCTTTGCGTACACGCCAAAGCATGAGCTCTAAACTAGCTCGGCTATCCTCCAGGGAACAGTGGCCGAGCAAATTGGTAATACTATTATTACTACTAATGCGTTTGCTGTTGTCACAGCTCGCATTATTACTACTATCGTTACTATTACTATTACTACTACTGCTACTACTACTTTTAATGATACTACTGCCGCTACATATTAGTTCAGCATTAGTATGATGCGACCGCGAGTATATCGGGCCACATGTCCCCTGCATCTGGATGTCACGCTTGAGAATGTTTTTGGTAAGTGACTTGAGTGACTGTCGAAAAGGGAATCCATTCATGTGCGGAAACGTGATGGATGTGTCGATCACAGTTTTATGGATGAGTTTTAATACTTTCAGATCATTCTCGATAGCATGACCTATCAGGATTGTATCATCATAGATAAAGCGTAAGAGATCTTCTTGTACTCGTTTTAAAGTGACATAGTTGCCTGGTTTGGCAAAGTCCGCCTCTGTGACACCCGAATAGCGAGTGTTGTAATCGACTATCTCAATATCTGGTTTAACAATTTTTTCGTACACTAGTGAACCGTCCGTCGATACAACTGTCACCTTGGTCAACTCCAGACCTCTACCAGTGTAGGACATTTCACAATCGAGCGCGAAGATACCGTCGCTCTCGTCATCGTCCACCAGACTTTCATGTAACGAATCAACACAATCTTCGTTAAAGTTGTTGTAGAAGAACTTATTGAGAAGCAATTCCTCCATCTTCTTCATCTTTCTTGGTGACGGCTGTGTTCTTAAAAATCCATCAAAAGGTCCATTAAAGCCGGACTGCAGCCCTGTCCAAACATGGAGTTTGTTGATTGTGCATCCTTTCACATCGACGTTTCCGTTACAGCATGAGTATACTTTTATGAATTCGAGACCAGTGAAAACACGTGTTAATCGTCCCCAATGATAAATGCAATGTTCTTGTGTTAGGTACTCTCCGTCACAGGTGGTGAAGAATCCTTTGCCGCATCGACAACATTCACGTTCCTCACTCGGTTGTAGTTGCATATCTGCACTCAGTGATGAGTCCAGGGACGTTGACTTACTCGATAGCCGATACATTAGCAGTGCATCATTGTCATCGATATTGGTTGGCGAGGAAGTTCCACTTCCCTGCCCGCTGTCATTGTCGTCACTTTTGTCTGCTTCGGTAGCAATTATTCGCTTCTTTGCCTCAGTCACCACAGTGGCGGCAGACGTCGGGTAAAGTTGTGCCGGACGGAAAAAATCGTGTGGAAACTTATAGATGATCGCTTTGTTCGAGTCCAGATCATATTCCATGGGGAATCCAAGTTGTTTCATCACGTCTTTGTCAAGAATATATTTGCGAAGATACTTGACCAGATCGTTCTCGTGAAGATTCAACTTGATATATTGACGTAATGGTGAAGTTTTCGTTATACTTGCTGCTGGACCACCAGTTACGGATGAACTCAAATGGTCAGCTGTGTTTCCTTTGTAATATTTTCTATCTGATCGCTGTACTGCAACCCCACGAGTATTATTGTTACCACTCAAATCTGTACGACCTTGCTGGTAACTAGTGTTTTTATCTATCTTGTTAGAAGCGGATAATTGAGGTGTTTTTACCAATGATGCTGGCGTTGGCAATGATGGCCATAATGCGTTTGCAGAACTGATCGCTTCACGTTGACTGATGTTCATGCTTTTGGACGGTGAGCATGATTTCGATGTATGAATTGCAAGCGACGAGCTCGAAGATGATGCAGACGAGTTGTAATAGTATTTCGAGTGTGTAATGTGATCATCTTGTAGTGCGTTGCCAACGTCGCCACTAGTGATCGACGACGATGTCAGCTTTTTTACGTTACCATTGTTAGCGTTGCTATTATTAGCATGTTTTTTATATTGTTTCTTTTTCGTGTATTTGCGCTGTTTCTTAGTCCTGCCTTGAGTATTTGGCGTGTCTTCACCATGAGTACTGCCACAACTGCTACTACTCGTGCTGCCACTGGTGGCACCACTACCACCACCTGAACAACTGCTAACATCGTTGGTCACTTTGCCATCGCTAACACTGTTGAAGGCCGAAGACGACGATGATGACGACGATGACGAAGGCGATAGCGAGCGCGTGGTAGCATTTTGTTCATCATTTTCATTAATATTACCATTAATTGAATGATTGCTGCCGCTCGACCCAGCTGAAGGCGCATCTTTAACATGGAAGAAAAAGAAGAAAAACACGATTTAGAACATTGCTGCTCAACGTTCAAACTTCCGATTGGCTCGTTCTGAGATCGGTGGTTAGATAGTTGGCATGAACCGCAAGATCACGCCTTTTGTTCAGTGTGAAATCTTCAAATGTAGCACCGATCTAAAAACTTCACCATTATTCGGAACTTCTTATGCGTTTTGCTACAGCTTTCGCACTTAGGTACTAAATGGGCGTATGGGTATGCGTGAATGATATAATATGGAATTGGTAGTGGCGCCACCAAATGGTAATTTAGCAGTAGTTTCAGTACCGGCAGCACTCGTATAACGCCTATGCAATTCTTCTTATATGTATTATTTTTATTGTATTTTTATAGCCATAACGAAGGAAGTGTGACTAATGTAATGAGGTGAACACACGAGGCATCGTGAACGGACAAAGTCTTTATTTTACTTGTAATTCTCAATGCAAAGGTAAGCCAGCTGGAGAAGCAACCACTCAGAACCGGGCAGTAATAATGACTATGGTTTACTGTTTTAGGAAACATCGGTTAAACTTGAAGGTAAATTTTGGTTCGAATAATCTTTTGGACTAATGCTCCAAAATCAGCACAAGTTGGCTCGGCATAATGTTTATACATCAATTGCAAAGTAAATTTGTCAAAAAAGAAAAGTTGACTCCTCGTTGAGGATCCTTTCAACGATGGAAGGCCGAATATCTTCTTTCTGTGTAAATAAAGATATGAGGATATTTCCCATTGATTAAGAGGTTTACATATTTTATCTTAATATTAAGGAAAATCGTTAACAAAACGTAGTTTTGAGTGATGATTCAAAGCGGAAGAATCGACCGAATCTGTATACATACCCATAGACAAAACTGGATTTTTTTATCATGTCAATCATAGAATACACTATCATCTCAAACAGTGCTCACATGTGTCTTGATAGCACACTGATTGATAAAAAATCAACGAGTCCACAGACTTCGGCATCTTCAATCAGATCATTGAGATCATTGAAACCTTGCACAAAGATCATTACATCATTGTCATGGACAGTCTAAGTTCCAAAAGAAGCTCTTCGGGCGATGAAGTCAGGAAAGTGTCGCCCGTATTTCCTGGGGAAAAACGTTGAGAGCTTTATCTGCAAATCAATCTGCTCCATTGAAATTTTCAGTATATCTTGTCAGAAAATTCTCGAAAGTTGGCAAACCTCAATGGAGCAATGGCGAACTGGGACAATGGCTACACTCTATCATTCCTAGGGTATCGACGAAATCTTGGTTCATGGAGATGAACATGAGTCACGATTTCATTCTGGTGTGTTAGGCTCGCGGAGAGCGATCTCTGCACCTGTGGTGACGGTTATCAGGACTTCGACTATGTTGGGTGGTCATGCGCAGAGTATCGCGACGGACCTATTGGAATCGCTCAGGGACCGGCTCGGAATGTGTTAACGAGTCGGGATAGCTTTTTTATGCTTCTCTTTTTATGTCGGGATAGTTCTTTTATGCTTCCCAGCATGCGGGACACTCGCTGGGTCCTCGTGACCCGGGGGGTGTTTCCCGCGGTCCCACACGGACCGAAAGATGCGGCCACCACCGATATTTGTGAGCGAGATAACTTCAAACCCATCAAGCATTACCATTTACAGGGTTGTTACGAAAAAAATCGAAATCAAATTTTCGAGCGAAGCGTTTACACCATAAAAATACAGTTGTTACGTTCCGCAGAACTTGAAAATCCACTTGAATATAATCTAAAACTCTGCATAGCCGCATTAGACCTTTCAAAATTGCAGTAAATTAGAACAATTTCTATTAAGCAGCTTGTTCATCTGTTATGCCAAATGACCATTATGTCAAATAACCATTATGCCAAACGGCGTTATGCCAAACGGTATTATGCCGAAAGTGGTAGCCCCTCAAAAACCATAATGTAGATGTTACACCAATTAGTTAAATTATCCAACTGTTCTTATAGGAACTCTGAGTCACTAAAACACTTGATAAAAAAATGTGGATCGTTGTGATTTGGAATTTTCAAATCACACAATTTTACATGTTTTTGAATATAAGTTTGGGTGAAATATGACGCTCCATTTATTTTTTTACTACAGAAGAAGCGAGCAGCAACAAGGGCCCGGAAATTGTATTCGCGTCTTTTACAGTGTCCGGATACATGCGTTATGATAGCCGATGAGGTTTATGTTAAGAAGGACTCAAAAACCCTTCCAGGTTCACAATACTTAACTGTTGTCGTTGGAGAGGATGTGAGCGATGCGGACAGGTCGATTCAAGTGGAGAAATTCGGTCGAATGGTACTGGTATGGCAAACAATATGTTCCTGTGGTTTGAAGTCAACCATTTTTTACACTACCGGAACTATAAATGCAGAAACTCAATTGGCGTGCGGAAAAGGGTATAAATTTCGTTGAGAAAAATATTAATTTACCAATTTACCCTCAGCTTCGACACATCGAACGTTACTGGGCAATCGTGAAGAGGGTCTTCAAGTTCTTACCACCAGTCTTTAAGGCAGCTAGAAACATGCAGGAATTCAAAAAAACTTGGACCAAGCGTCCAAAACATGCGATGGAACACTTGTCCGGAACTTGATGAAGAGCGTTCGATCAAAAGTTCGAAAATTCGTGAAGGAATAACTTTACATCCGGTTTTCATTATACTCAAGTTTAACCTCGTACAATAAAGGATCAATTTTTAGTTTGAATAAAATATTGTTTATTATCATAATTTGAAAAAAAAAAATTGGTGGATAGCTTATTTTCGATACACTCCTTACTAAGCAATAAGCAGGACTGTGTGTTGTCGATCTATCTTGGCATTTTACATTACCGAGAGCTCGAGAATTGGTTTTAAATGTGTAATTTTCAAAATGTAGACATACGTTACTGCACTAACAGAAACTCATTGAAGTCATTTAAGGAATTTTATTAAAGAAATCCATCTTAGAAATGTAGAACCTATAGCTGACATCATGTGCAGATTATGGATTTATTTTAAATGTATAGTATGATAAAACATGATTAAACCGATAGTAAGACTATTTAATGTAATATGTCAGTCGTTTATACGAGTAGTACAAAAAATCACACAAGAAATGAAGGTTATGTTTCTCATCCAGTAGTATACCTTCAAATTGGTTATCGCTCGGTGAGTTACGTGATAATTTTTTTATCTCTTGATTTACGACATATGCATCCTATCTGCTAGGGTTATAGATATCGTAAACCACGACCATCCTAAAATAGGTATCCGGCATAGATTAGCAGCAACGTGTAAATTGAAATGGGAACGTAGCTGCTCGCTGAACGACTTTGGTCTGTACACTCGCGCACTTGTAGTACGGCACTAAGTAACTCAGAGGACCACCAAATAAGGGTTTACTCGCCTTTCTGGTGTCTGAAACGAATAAAACAGTACGGGCAACGGTGTTCCAGTCCACACACTCGCATTGACTGCGTGTTTTGGCGAGTGGAGCACGAGTGTCGACGTAATTGTTATGTAAACTAAATGAAAAAGATGATTTTTATTATCAACATTACGTCGGTACGTGACCTTGTGACGACGGTACACACAAGAGAGTAGCTTCAAAGAGGCGTGTTAATGGCCACAAAATGACTACACAGGTCAGGTCGCATATGGTCGTAGCCTTTGATAGCTACTTCAATTAGACATTGAATGCGATCATCCAATAGGAACAGAACAGATTGTTTCAGTCAGAATTCGCAAAATTTCCCTGAAAAAAATCAACATTTTTATTTTTTGTTCAAATATTGACAGTTTGGTTCTATTTGGTCATAAAAACGATTTGCCAAAACATAATGTCACAGCAGAACCATACCACTCTATAAATTTTAAAGGTAACATAATTCTGCAAACGATACAATTCATAGTTACTTAACTTGTCAAGTGACACAATATTCCATTCGTATAGAATTTTACTGGCTCCGAGTGTAATTTGCACTCAGCTACCAAGTGCCTCTGTATAGATTCATGTGTATCAATTATTCATTAAGAAGAAATGTGCTTCTGTGGCTCAGTCGATTACCGGCGTGCTTTGTGATCTAGTGTTTCTCGGTTCAAGTTGCGCTGTTGCTATCGATCTTTGGTTGTTTTTGTTTTTACTCGATTTCAATCTCAATTTTTGTAATTTTCAAATTACACAATTTTACATGTTTTTGAACATAAGTTTGTGTGAAATATGACGTTCAATTTATGTACATCTTATGAGATTAAAAATTACAAGATGTTTTCGAACTGGGAAGGAACTCTGCAGTACATGTATCGTTAGGTATATCCAACAACACTCACGCATACGTTCATGACAGAATTGATGTATTACTGCTAGAGCTTCGTTAATGAAAAAGATTGTCAGAGAGTTGTTAGATTTGTTTGCAAAAGAGACAAACTCAAGTCATGTACACCTGCCTTTAAAACGGTTCTGAAATTTTATTGTAACATGTGATAAATTGCAGATTCCAATATCGATTATTTCGGAAAAAAACTATTGATTTTTTCGGGAAAACTAATTTGCTTTTCTGTAACATCCTTCGTTTACGAGCTAGTTATAGCAATTTAGAACACCTTGAAATTTCGAATAAATCGATTTATTGGTTTTTGTGATATATTTTTATCTCCGAAAATGACTACAAAAACGTACCTAATCCACCTAGCAGTGAGATGATATCTTTTTCATCGATCATGTTTTCTGCATCAATATTCGTTTGTCTCTCAAGAATAGTTACTAGAAGGACTCATCGATTGCTTCACCAAAATAAGTAGGACAAAATATTTTTTCTAATAATCACAATTTCGATAAATATACATTTTTATTTATTTGAGTGATGCGAAAAGTAGAAAAATTCCAATACTAATTTTGATTGCAAGCGTCATACCATCGGGTTCCGTTCAAAAGCCCTACCATTGGGAGATCGATATCTCCGTGGATAGTTCACGAATTCTTACAATCTACGGCTTGTTTGAGTGATATTACGATAAGGTATCTAAATTTTGAACCATATATAGTTTTCAAGGTTAATTGTGACAGATATAAAAAAAGCTGCAAATTTGGCATTATCTATATCTAAAGATACCCCGTTCTCTGTTATGGTCTCTATGGTCTCAAAACGCGTTCCCCGCAATTGCAATTTGAGTCTGGGGAAGAGGAAAAAGTCACACGGGGCCATATCTGGAGAGTACGGTGCTTGGTTGAGTATCTGCGTTGGAAATCATCTCTTTGGCCACATCAACATGACGCTGTTTTTGAATGAAATTCAGCTTTTTTGGCACCAGCCGAGAAGCGACGCGTTTCAAACCCAAAACATCAGTTAAAATGTGTTCGGCTGATCCATAAGAGATGCCCAACAACACAGCCATTTCTCTAGTCGGTACAGAACGATTTTGCAACACGATTTGCTTCGCCGATCCAACGTTTTCTTCAGTAGCAGATGTTGTTGGGCGGCCAGGGATCTCATCATGATCCAAGCTTGTACGACCACCTTTGAAGCGTTTATACCACTCGTATGCCTGTGTTTTTCCTAGATACGATTCACCAAAGGCCTTTTCTAACATTTTCAACGTTTCGGAATACTTAAATCCATTTGCAACACAAAATTTTATGCACGCACGTTGTTCTGAATTTTCATCCATTATAAAAATCGCCACACGAAAATTTTTCAACTTCTTTGTATAGACGCCAAACAAAAACTAATCGTACGATATGCGTCAAAATTTGACAGAATGTGTATAAAACTTTACCGATTGGACAAGCGCGGGAATTTTAAAATGTAAATTCCGGTTCTTTTTTGATCATAAAGTATTTGTAAAAAATGGTAAAAGGCGTTTTGGCGTAGGGGTAGCACGAGGGACGGCGGAAACCCTTTTGGGAGTATACCGAACTCCACTCCTGGAAAATGTTGGTATGTGGAGTTCCAAATGCGGAAGAATTCGGAAATATATATGATTGCATAACACTGCGGAACGCTTCTGAAACCCTTTCCAAGATCCATTCCTTTCGTGCACTTGTTAGTCTTAGGCTTAGTCCATAAATCCTCCATAGTTATATAATTCCTTAACGATATTCATAGGTTACTTAATGAATGAGCCCTCTATGAGAAATCGATTTTTCATTTATTGTTTCAATCGATAGATATGTTTTCTGAGGACATATTTTCAAAGTTATGAAGTCGTACTTTAAATATTTTCGGAGATACTGTTCTTCGAATTTACTCGCGCCCAATTTTTCTTTTGAAGCGCGTTTTCTCGAAACCGTCCGTGCATACGATAAAAATAAAACCACTGATTTGATCGACATGAATCTTAAGGTTTAGTGTTTTATTTTGAATAAAAACAACAAGAAAACACTTTGTTTTTCTTGCATGTATGTTTATATGTAGCTAAGTATTGAAAATTCACAACTACATGAGGTTCACGCACTTGAGGCGAGTCTCCTGATCGTTTTAATGCATTATTTGTATTTATCAGAGATAAACTACGCAAAATATCATGTTAACGGGAAGTTTACGTTTCTAAAACCTGTCTTGGGAGATGCTCGAAATGTTCGCCATTTTGAATAATTTTGATAAAGAAAAATTGCTTTTCATATCCCATAACGTACATCTACAGATGGTCCAACATAAATTTTCGTGGAATCTTTCTGTTCAGTGAAATTGTTGTGGTCAGTGGTGTATCTAGAGGGGGGCGAAGGGGCACTCGCCCCGGGCGCGACATTTTTATGGGTTTATGGGGGCGGCAAACTAATATCCTTGGGACCTTTTTTTTCTCGCCCAAATCATCTTTCCGGAGATAGAATTCAGCTTTGTTTTGCTTTTTTTTTTGCTTACTAAATCAACGATGGGGGCGGCAAATCTCTTATTTTGTCCCGGGCGTCAAATTTTCTCGGTACGCCACTGGTTGTGGTTCCTGCTCAGTAAAATAATGAAAATGAACTACATTCACATTTTTTTCATAAAAGACAGAATAATAAAAAAAACAATAAATTTGAACGTTAAGAATTTGTCATTTCAATCATTTTCTTATATCGTTTTTTTGAACCCCGGCTCTAACCAAAGTTCGCCGGGGAATCGTTTCAATCGTTATTTGTTTGAAAATATATCCGAAAAACAATTAGGTAATATTGATGGCTACGGAAAATCGTGTTTTACCTTGGCGAAAATATGAATGAAAAATAAACATCCCCAGTATAAAGTAGCTTACCTTCCGCACATGTTGCTAGAAATTTCCCATTTCTGGAGAAGTCCATATCGAGCACCTGGCGGGTGTGGCCCTTGAGTGTCGTGTACAGCCATGGATGCTGATAGTTGGCTTCAGCTGTGCGCTGTTTCTTCACATTCGTTGCCACGGCGGAAGCTGCAGCTTTTCTGCCGGTCTTGTTCATCGCAGTACCGGAAGCAGCTGCCGAGCTGGGCTCGTTGTCTACCGTGCCGTGATCATGATTTTTCTGTTGCTTCCCGTCGGCTTTCTTATCGTTCCGGTTCGATGAGTCACCTAGAATGAAGGATAATACAAAGACGAATATAAGAATACACGGCCGTACAGTTTCAAAGTATTAGCTGGCGATTCCAATATTGTTATCTATACATTTATACTCGAAGCGACGATCAAAGAACAAAATCGAATCTAGCTCCCTACGTACTTACAAGGATTTTAAAGCAATAAGCAAACTCAACACCCAAGAAAATATGACATGAAAAAAAATGATGAAGGCTGCAGGAATACATTTTTTTGTTTCGTTTTTAGAGGCTCTAACCTTAAGATGACATTTTGAAGTCTTTTGAACACAGTACGGTATTCTTCTTTACACCTTCTACGAGTCATGATTAAATTCAAAAACTAAAATATTAATTTCTAGATATCGGCTGGATTCCGCAGTTCTAATTGACGTTGACAGCCGGCTATGCAAGCAAATCAAAGTCAGGATACTACATTCCGATGCGGAGCTTGACCTTCTGTTTCAACAGACTTCGTAGCCTACGGACTATGCATCCTTCTAAGTCAGAACTCGATCATACGACATTCAGATTGTAAGAGCCGCGCTTTATACTTTGAAACGTCAACCTGGGCTATGTAGGAGCCTCAAGCTTACAGAACTTCTCTTTGTTCTTTCAAGCAATATTGATCATATGTTGAAATACAAATATTTGATCACATGTTTTTAAATTGATAATGTTCTTTAGTTCAATCATGCGGAAACGTAAATAAAATTTTTATTAGACTGCTGGTTTTGCGAATTGTTTAATCACAATAAGCAAACATTTCCAGATTAACAAACACAGCGACGAACTATCAGATCGATAGACACCCAGTAACTGCAAGTTCAGGGTAACGACTTGCGTAAAATACTGGGCAAAGAAAGATCCTCATTGGCGTTTCATATCACTTTGCTATTTAACCCACTCGAACTTTGGAAACCCGTTCGAACATAGCCAACTCAACAAAATTAGATATCAAAATATATAAAGAAATACTGTTCTTATTAAAAGAGTGATGTGTATTTCGCAGGAGTGGGGTAAGAGATAAACAGTTTTGAGAAAAAAATGTTGTGTCAAAATTTAGAATCAATTGAATGATTCAGTGTAAGTTACCAAAAATATTTTTTGCTCGCTTTTTGAGAAAAAAAAATTTAAACGCGTGTTTCTGAAAACCAAAGTTCGTGAACACGATCTTGCAAAATAAACTGATCCGATTCTTTTCAAATTTTGGAACATACCTTATGATCAAAAAAGAACCGGAATTTTATACAAAAACGTGCCTAATCCACCTAGCAGTGAGATGATACCTTTTTTTATCCATCCGCATGTGTTTTTTGCATACATATTCTTCGGTGTTTCAGTTTTCATGACATTATTCTAATGTCTGTCGTTTTAAGTGGCAATTTGAGATTTTAATCACTCATTACTCTGTAATGTCGAAACTGCAAATCGAATCGAGTTTGAATCTAAAAGTGTAACAATCGAATAAACATTCCATGATATGTCGAAGAAATTTCCACTTAGAGTTTAGGGTAATTTAAGGTACTTCCAGTGCCGGTATTCAGGAAGCCATATGACGAATAAATTGCTATATTTTTGAGTCCAACTTTAAAGCTTTTCGGGATTATCATCTTCTATATCGCTTTGAATTTAAAAAATTCATCATCCTACAAATCCAGAATCGGAAGTCAGAATTGGATAAAATTAGATTTATTTTAATTTGAACTTTTGTTTCTGAAATTCGATTTGGCTTTTTTTGAAAAAACGATAGAGCTTTGAGAATCGATTCGAAACTGGAACCGGAATTCGAAATTCGGTGTTGCCGAAGTCAGACAAATTAACCTGAGTAGCTGTATAGTTTACATTTGTTTCAAAGTGTTTGAAAATCAATGTAGACATCTTTGAGGAATCGTAGTGTGAATTAAATTTTTGGGTGCCTTCCGAAATGAGAACTGATTACAACCAAAAATAAAATTAGTTTATTTGGTTATCGACTGAATCTCAGATGATTCTTAGATTTCATTTGAATCTTAGATCGGTTCAGCCATCTACGAGAAAAATGAGTTACACAGTTTTAATTTCGTTTCACATATCATCCTGTAGTTCCGGAACCAGAGGTCGGAGCCAAACATAATTCAGGAGCCTTGTTTGGGAGTATACGACTTTTCATGTGAATCTGAGTTTGTAGAAAACGGTTGAGTCATCTCCGAAAAAAATTGAGTGAAATTATTTGTCACACACGCATTTGCTGATCTCGACAAACTGATTCGAATGGTATATGGCTGTTATGTTCGTCCAGCATTTATTGCAGTAATTAGTTTAAATCAATATAATTATGGGATTGTTTTCAATTCGAAAGTATTGCCATCTTTGCCATCATCTGGTTTGCATATGTCATATTCGAACGATTATGTTGCCAAAAACAAGCCGTGCTAAAATCTGTCCGAGGCAAAATGTGATGAAAAAGGATGATGTACACAGTCTTAGTGGTACTTAAAAACAATCGTATGTAACAGTATAAAAAATCGTGTTTTCCGTTGTTTCCAAGCATTGAATTATCATATAGCGCTCAAAATTTCTACTACTGGAATAAGGGGAAAAGTCGCTTACACAAAAATATCGATATCTCCGTTAAAAATTGACGGATTTTAACAATCTATGGCTTGTTGGATTGGTATTACCATGCGGAATCTAAGTCCACAAACATATTCTGTTTTCAAGATCAATTGTGACAGATATTGGCAGAAAACTGAAAATTTTGACATAAAATTTCGTATAACTCAAAAAGTGAACATCCGATCTCAAAACCATTCAATAGCGTTCAGGGTGACGGAAAGACCTTGCATTTGCGACTAGTTTGATCAAAATCGGTCCAGCCATCTCTGAGATATACACACAAACACACACACGGACATTTGCTCAGTTCGTCGAGCTGAATCGATTGGTATATGACATTCGGCCCTCCGGGCCTCGCAAATTTTTTTTAAAGTTTGAGCGAATTCTATACCTATTTTTTATATTTATAAAAAAAGGTAAAACGCAAAATTTCTTTTTTTTATAAATTTCTTTATTATCGCCCTCAAAGTACTCTCCTCCTGCGGCAATACATGAATGCCAACACTTGATCCAATTTTCCATACAAGTTTTATAGGCCACCGAAGGTATGGCCTTTAGTTCACGCAGCGAATTCTCTTTTATAGTCTCTATGGTCTCAAAACGCGTTCCCCGCAATGGCAATTTAAGTCTGAGGAAGAGTAAAAAGTCACACGGGGCCATATCTGGAGAGTACGGTGCTTGGTTGATGATATTGGTTGAATTTTTGGCCAAAAACTGTGACACAACCAACGCTGAAATTCAGCTTTTTTGGCACCAGCCGAGAAGCGACGCGTTTCAAACCCAAAACATCAGTTAAAATGTGTTCGGCCCAACAACACAGCAATCTCTCTAATCGGTACAGAACGATTTTGCAACACGATTTGCTTCGTTGATTCAATGTTTTCTTCAGTAACAGATGTTGTTGGGCAGCCAGGGATCCCATCATGATCCAAGCTTGTAGCATTTATACCACTCGTATGCCTGTGTTTTTCCTAGACACGATTCACCATTTGCAACACAAAATTTGATGCACGCACGTTGTTCTAAATTTTGATCCATTATAAAAATCGCCACACGAAATGGTTTTCATCGACTTGTGACACGGTGCATTGTCTAGATGAAAAAAAACTTTTCTTCATCAAATGAGGCCGTTTTTTTGAAATTTCGTCCTTCAAACGCTATATAATAGTCACTGTTGATGGTTTTTCCCTTTTCAAGGTAGTCGATGAAAATTATACCATGCGAATCCCAAAATACAGACGCCATAACCTTACCGGCCGATTGTTGAGTCTTTCCACGCTTTGGGTTCGGTTCATCGCGTGCAGTCCACTCAGCTGACTGTCGATTGGACTCCGGAGTGAAGTGATGGAGCCATGTTTCGTCCATTGTTATATATCGACGAAAAAATCGGTTTTATTTCGATATAACAGCTCCAAACACTGCTCAGAATCATCAATCCGCGATTATGAGCTCACGCGGCACCCATTTTGCACAAAGCTTTCTCATATCCAAATATTCGTGAATAATATGTCCAACACGTTCCTTTGATATCTTTAGGGTGTCAGCTATCTCGATCAACTTCACTTTACGGTCATTGAAAATCATTTTGTGGATTTTCTTCACGTTTTCATCGGTAACAGCCTCTTTTGGACGTCCACTGCGTTCATCGTCTTCGGTGCTCATATGACCAGTACGAAATTTTGCAAACCACTTACGAATTGTTGCTTCGCCTGGTGCAGAGTCTTGATAACACTCATCAAGCCATTTTTTGGTATTGGCGGCACTTTTTTTCATCAAAAAAGAGGGTTTCATCAACACACGAAATTCCTTTTTTTACATTTTTTTCACAATAACAAAAGTAGCTTCACTCAAAATGCAATATCTCACAAACTAATAATCAAACAGCTGTCAAATTTATACACGTATCTTTTGAAGGTTGGTACTAACTGAAAATGGTATGGATTTAATTCTAGTGGCGCCCTCTCATAGAAACGATACGAACTTTTCAGTCGATCTGTTAGTGTTTACTACAATTTTTCGATTGGTAGCTCTAGAGGTTGCTACTCGTATGTTTGCTGATAAAGTGAAGTAGAAAAATTTAAACAAAGTGGTATTTTTGCAGTAGTAACTACGATTCTTGCTTTGTACAAGCTTATTCCAGCTTTTTCGGCTCCGTGGTAATACAGCACGCAGTAAATGCTTTTGAGAAGATACTACAAACAACAGACTTTACTACATTTTATTCATACGACCCATTGTGTTCACCGCACAACGTGATTCTCAAAAGAGGTTTTTGGGAATGCTCTGTTACCGCTTTATTTTTCAATATTACTATATGGAAATTTAACTAAATATTGTTTAAAAAAGCTTTATAATGTGAAAAAAGTTTGAATAAATTTGCTTAAGCTGTTTCTCCGTAAAAAATAATTGTTTTTTTATACATATTATACCCTACTCCCCCCTTAAACTGGTACATTTTCGACCTTCTGTACAACAAGTTGGTGTTGCTTCACTTGAATAAAACGAGCCGTGTTATAAACGCATGCCCCAGTACGGAGAGATTCTTTCCATCGAAAAAGAAGACCGGAGAACGTAACCAATTCATCGTAATTCCAGAATTTCGCCAATATTTCCGGAGAAAATATTACAATTTCTTGATTTTATAAATCAATCGACTTCTATTCAGATTTAGGATGATGATGATTTTCGAGTCCAGTGGTATAAATATAAAATATCAGGTGGTTCTTTTTTCAGAAAAGTTGAACACCACTTCATCAATTGAATACGAAGACGATAAGTTTAATTCCAATTCTGCACAGAACTTTGAAAGATTTGTTATTTTGATTGTCGCATTGTTTATAGGCAATATACAATTTCACCAGAAAAAAGAGCACTTGAAATATACAAAAGTTCCCACCTCTAAGCGGACATCATGCTCAATTAGTTTTGACATTTCATATATATGTTTTTTTTGCCATTTATATATATGTTTTTTTTGCCCATATCTTTACATTGTCATTGTGTTATTGGGGTAGAATCTCGTGGCATTGTACATAAGATCTATTGAAAATCAAAGTTGGAAAACAATTAAAAAATATAACAAAATTGCGTTAGGTTATCTCGCAGCTGTTCATTTCATTTAAAATGCTTGCTTGCTTCTCTATCTTGGCAATTGATGGTCCAGTTATGTTTCTCACGTGGCTTTATCAATAGTTGGCAAGCTGCAATAAAAAAAGTTGATTCACTCTTCTTGGCAGACGGTTTACAGATGGTCTCTCACGAATTGTTTCGTGGGATAAAACACCATGGCAGTTGTGCTTTATGAAACATACGACAAACAACTGCGATTTCTTTACCGGGTATCACATTATTATTCATACTTCGTGGGATAGTATGACGAATTTCTCTCGAAATATGAACATTATTTTCATAAGTCAATGTGAAATCACAAGATGTATTGTATTGCACGTGAAATAATACCAAAATTGAAAGTTTCGGCTCTTGGTTGTACATTTGCTGAACTTGCTTTTTTCTAAGAGCGTGTTGATTACAGGTTCGAATTTAACTTGTTATAGTTTACCGATCCTCAGTGCGGGTAAATTTTAGAAACCAAATCAATCAATTCAAAGATCTTTTAAATACATATGCTTTGTGAATACTACGATATTAAGCTTTTGTCATACCATCTTCAGGGTGTTAGTTTCTCTTGACATGAAACAAATTCAAACCTGCTTCCCACAATAATCTATTTCATCAGCGAAACTTGATGCATTGTGTGTTCGCTCATCCTTTGCAGCAAGTATGTGGTTTCAGTTTCGCTTGTTTTCCAACGTGCAGCTTGTGCCATTAGCATATATTTTCGCAACGTATTTCGTCTCAGATTTTGGCTTGTGACAGTACTCGGCGCAACTGTTTTCATTACTTACATTGTTTATATGCTTTTCTCATATGCATCAATCGGGTTTCCAATGAACGTATAGACTTTCTCATGGGTGACCAACTTTTATTTCATTTTCGTTTGCAGTGCTTCCCACACCGGACCGCTTAATTTACGATCGTTTCTATTTTTGCATACATAAACAGATCAAATTGCAAAATTTTCTTTAAAATCGATTACCATACCTCGCCTACAGCTGCCGAGCTTGATATGGCCGGCATGGTGCAGACAATCAATGATAAACCAGTTCTCCGGTGAATAACTGTATTTGCTGCTACCGATGCAAAACCTGTTTACATAAATACACCAGGGTTACTCCCGAGTGGTATTGAATAGAGTTGGTCTTCTTTTACTTGAATTTCACCATGTTCAAGATACAGATTCAGCACACAGTTTCCCGCGAGAAACCGTGATAATTTGAAAAATTCTTCAATGCGGAAATAAGATCACACCACAAATGGTGCTGTTATCAGCTCGATCGAATTCAACTCCTCTAGCAAAACAACGAAAAGTAAAGTTGACTAAACTTTTCAGTGTCGAATGAGGGGCGACGACGAGCCCATTCTTTTGGTTGGTCAATTTCCGAACTAGTGGTTGGTCTTGTTGTCGCTCAATGTTTACACACTACTTGCTTGATTTACCGCTTATCATGCCTGTAAAGTTGTAGATAGATAGATGTTGGAACGATTGACGCACCTCGGAGTAGTTGTCGATGTATGAGCGATTGTAGCAGCACCTCGTCTACACATTTGCTACAGATTAGGTTTATAATCGATTATTTCGGTTTGGCAGGATGCCTATGGTCTGTGCCAAGGCTAATCAATGTATGTGTTTCTTGAAGCGTATCTGCTATCATGTAGCCTGTTCTTTGTCTTTTGAGGAAGAAAAAAAAATATATACTACGTGAGTTGCGTTTCCGATTAATTACAATTTGATACTAGCGATTGATGTAGAAGCCGTTTGTCTAGATTTTAAAACCATGCACGGATAAAAATTCATTACCGGTACCATGATTAAGAAATTATCAAAATCATAAAATATGTCATCTCATGAGATCACGCTTATTATTAAAAATATTATGAGCAACATGATTTAAATCATGAAAATTTTTATGGAAGATGAGTTATACTCATGATATGAATCATTTTGTTCATAAAATCATCAGTAATAGGCATGATCTCATGAGAAGACATGTTTCATGATTTTCATAATATCTAAATCATGGTGCCGGCAATGGATTTTTATCCGTATGGGAATCGCTTGCATAACATCGCGCGACAAATATTCGTCTATCATTCATTAGTGTAGAAATGCTTGAAACAGTCGGAAGCACATACCCTACTGAATTTACTGCCCAAAGTCCTTTAAAATATAGTTTCCGTTACCGTGTTTCCCCGAGGGATTTCTCGGTGAGAATTTGAAACCTTTTAGTTTAAACTTGTGAAATTTCAATAAAATTTCAAATTTTTTATGCCAATTTATATTATGTTTAAAGGCCCGAACCAGCCTAGAAGTCGTGTGATATCTTTCGGTGAAAAATTAAGAAAGGAATAGAACAACTAGCTTCCTATTTTCATGTTGTAAAAGCCGACAATTACAGGGAATTCTTCTTTCTGGTAAATTTCAGGTACCAAATTCTTTGAGAATAACCGTTTCACTAGAATATCTATTTGTTCAACCTTTTTTCCTTCTTTTCGCTACAGTAATGCGTATTATTTATATGACTTTATGCCTTTTGTCGTGAATACGACTTACTTTACTATGGGGTGCCTTTTCAAAATTTAACCTCTGAGAGAGTGATAAGTTTTTGATCGTGAATATCACTTGTTGTATCTAACGAATCAACATAATTTTTGCTACACGCCATTGGAAATATGATCACAATTTTATGATAAAATTATCAGTTGTGTGACATAATCTCAAATAATTCAAAATTAAACTTTTCTGAAATGTTTGGTATAAACGAGTATCAAAGAGGATAATTCATAAGGCGCGTTTGCCTTTCTTGTATTTTTAAAGCTCATAGCTCAGTGATCTGTGAAAGGATTTATATAATCGAACTACCAATAGAATCGAAATTTTTCAACTTAAACGTGTATAGCAAAAGCATTGAAGTACTCAGAACGCGTTCTGAGGAAGAGAACAAAATATCTGCTGCTGTACAACAAATCGTTCGAGAAAAATGTTCCGAAAAGTGGTGAATATCGTAGTGAGTTCCTCAATTTGGTCCTTCTGAATGCTAGAAACGAATCCCTACAGCATATTGATATTTTCTTTCAATATGCAATTATGCAAATCCGAAATGAAATAATCGACATTAAAATTCTGTATGCGGCTATTTTTATAGCCGTTAGGACCGCCCATTAGTGAAAAAGCTACAAACGAAATCACGTAAAAAGAAAGCTCCTAACAAAAATTGGATCAATTTGGATTCTATCGCCACTGCGAGCAGATTTATTTTGTGTCATTTGCAAAGCTTGTTTCGTCTCCGACAAGAGCGATTACGTCACAGCTGCCAGTCATTTGCATTGATGAAAAAACAACGGTGGAGAGCATTACACAAAATCAGCCGTTCTAATGGCTCAAAAGTTTTCTAAAGAACTATTAGGATTTGTTGTTCGCAAATCAAAGGTAAATATCCTCAATTTAGTGAAAATCTAGAATAGCTTGGTTAGATTTGTGCACTTTTCGCTGTGTGAAATTCACAGTAATCGAGATCAAGTGAAGCCTTATTTGTGTTTGCGAAAAATGTTCCAGAGTTTAATGTCGTAGAGAATTACGCAATTTGATCCTCCTGAATGCTAGAAACGAATCCCTATAGAATATTGATAGTTTCGTTCAATAAATTATGCCTATTGTATCATTGATCAACCTAGCGAATTAATGTTTTCTTTATTGGAAGATTATAATCGGTTGTAAACGCTACACCTACACCAACCATATCAGTATCGCACCCACGTACAACAGTTCAGCCTGGAATTAGATGACGGAAGTCAGCGGCATCAATCGGAATTCGAATTCAACTCATCACTCTCCATCACAAACGCTTTCATAAAAGGTTCTTTTCAGAGCCACCATTATTTTATTATAAAGAACTATACTGCACGGAGAACCCTTTGATCATAAAATTGCGATATCACAGTTTTTGATATTTACGATAGTTGATTTAACTAATTTCTTTTTGATTCAACCAATATGGTTTTTGATTTGCATATATTCAAGTAGTTGAAAAATATGTTGTTTTGAATGCTGTCAAATGCCGGAGACAATTGAAAGCAAAACAATAATCGCAATGCGCAACAACTTTTTTAGTTGAAATCTGTTCGCGTCGCTCCAAAATGTCAATAAAAACAACATCGATAGTTAAAGCGTTTGGTGAAATTGTTTTCATTTGATTTGAGAAATTTATAATTCCATAACAAGTGTATATCTAATAGCGGTGTTGTGATAGAGTTAACCTTGTTTAAGATGAAAAAGATTTGGTGACAAATTAGAAAATGTTAAAGAATGATCATCTCGTAATCTTTCAGGTATGCGCAAAAATTTTATGCTTTAAATTCGATCATTGATTTACTTCCAGCAGACTGTTTTACTTCCAGCTGTTTGATACTGAAGATGATGTTCATGCATTAGCAATAAAACGCATTTGACATCAATTTAATTTATAAAAGTAACAGGAACGAAGGGTTTCAAAGACACAAAACGCACTGCGTTTGAATGACGCGTTTGAATTGCCGTCGCCGTTCCAATTCCCAGCGGTTGCTGCACCCAAGCTCATATAAATTGATTATCAGTGCACCCGTTTGAAGGCATCATCTTTCAATACTCATTTTAGGTCAGGTATTAGGCAAATCAATAACATCGTTCGAGTTGATTCAACTATTTGCAATGTTTAGAACAAATAAAACCGATTTATTTTTCAACTAACAGAATTTTGTTTCAATAACAATTGTTGAAATTGAAAGGTATGTGTCCTCACTAATTGACAGCATTTTTTTTTTTCAAACAGTTAAATTAGTTGTTTCAACCATCGTTTCTGCTAATCGAAAAACAAAAATGACAGTTTAGTTGAAACAACAATCGATTAGTTGTACCAAATTTTAACCAATTGAATTCATAAAATCAACTAATATTCTGGTTGAAATGGGATCGCGGGTGGTTCCGTGTGGTTATTTAATAATATTTGTGTTTCAGAATGTTAAATCTAACTAATCTGTACTTTAGTTCAGGTGCATCGTTTCAAATTCTACATACAATTTCATACAATTGATCAACTAATTGATATTCGGAAGTGTTAAGGAACATGTCAGTTGTTTTCGTATTCACGACATCCAGTTATGCACAGAAAGAAAAGATGAAACTTACACGACATGTAAACCGATAGTACTATGAAAAAGACATCAGTTGAAACGAAAATCAGATTTAAAACCATGATTGATGTAAAATTACATTAAAATTGATTTAGTTTTTCATTGAACAAGACTGTATATTTACAAACCGCTTCGTTTTGTAATGTAAATTTCCATTTAATTGCCTGCTCCAAATATGTGCATGAAAATAAATGTAAATTCACAAAATATTTTTATCTGTGTGTCTCTGACATTACCCACCCGCCTTTTTTGTTAGCGAGCTGATCAGGATCTGATTTAAATAGCTATCATAGCTATGTAATGTCAGGACATTACATATTTTTAATTTATGTTTTCATATGGAAGCAGGGGAAAGTCCGATGTAGATGAAGATTGAATATTAATAACATATTAATAATACATGTGTGTAGTTGATAACAAATTTGTACTAAGGCTATTACACCACTCTATTAATAAGATGAGTATTAGTAGAGTAGCCATGTTATCTTTTGTATCTCTTGACTTTCAGCCAATGAATTATTATAAAATCGAATACAATATTTTCCCCTTAGAGTCAATGGATCGAACAGAGATAGCAGATCTTGTGAATGAAAATGTATCGAAGTATTTAATCCGAATTGGAATAATCGACAAATTAAATCGCAAAAAGACTGGTCCACTTCATAGTCATGGATCACGCCAATCCGACAAAAACAATACTCTACAACAATCGGCTTTACCATCAGAATCAAACTCTAACAAACCTCGTATCCTAACTTCAACATTGCCCCTGCTCGTATCGGAAACCAACCAAAACGATGAAAGTATGTTTGCTATTTTGCTAGATTTGTTCAAGGTTCGCACTTCTTTGCACGTAACGATTCGTCGACATTGACCGCCATTGATGTAGAATGAGGCGCAATCGAAAGCATAAGCTTTGGCGCGCAAGGCGAAAACACTCAAACGATTCGTACACCACGTGGTCGTATTCGCTCATCCGCCGTTCGCTCAACCGCTGCGTAGATAAGGTAAATCGCAAAAGAACACGGACCAACCACTTCCAGTTTAGAATGATACTGTACGGGTTCATATTCACAAAGAACATATAAACACGTGTGAGCAAAAACCACGTTAATGATTGGGAAGTTGCCATTCAGGCACGGAAAGCAGATGGTGAGTAATCTACTTTAGAATGTATGCGTGGAAGCGGCCGATAAAGAATGAGTGCGTCGAACCCTCGTCTTGTTCGATGAGAACGAGTTTCCTGACCACTGGAAGCATGGTATTCCAGCAAACCATGTGCGCATCATCAAACTACTTGCCTCCGGTGTACGTTGCTTTGTAGTCTGACACGAATCCGACAGATCACGTTTCAGTGTGATGGAAAAAAAATATTATGCTTCATTCTTCCGTCTTTAGGAGCCTTCTTTATGGCGCGAAAACACATGCCTGTTTTGCTTGGAGTGGCTCAACTGTCCTTTTTTTCAACCGAATTTGCTTGTATGCGTTACATGTGATAGGATTGTTACAGACAGGAACTTAAAAATAATCGGAAGCAAGTGTGGGCTAAAGTAGAATACTTAGGCAACGTAATTGAACATAAAAACACACCTTATACGAGCAAGGTGCGCAGTGGGCTGTCAAGTTTGCAAGCGCAACTCACGCAATTTATTGTTTGTTTTCCAAATTGTAACTTCCATTGTGAGCGCAAAGTAATATGTTTGTTGTGCATCATAAACTGAATAGATTCGACGGCTACAACGTGAAATATATTGTATATTGGGTTGCATCAGACTAGCTGAACTGAGTCGAAAAATTACTATAACATACGCTCTAAAGTGCATTTGACGTAATTACGTCAAGCTCTATTTATTGAGGTTCATATACCCATGAGAAAACTCATGCCGGATGTAGTCAACTGAATGTGAGACATTTTATTATTTATATGGGCACACTCCCTTTTCATATTAATTATTTTTTGGTTTCATTTATTTCATTCATTCAAAACCACAGACGATTCTTTTTTACTATGGTACGTTTGATTATTCGTCGTGAAGTGAATCAAATCTTGAACTTGAAGACCACAAGCTTATCTTTTCATATAGTTTCTTTAAATTTTCACTGTACGAAGTTTCCAGATAATATTTGTTCGTGTCGCCGATGTTATGTTACCGCATTCTTTCATCAAATCCTGAATTCTGTTAGAGTTATATGAATATGGTTATCGAAAGCGTTCGATTGTGATCCTTAGTATTCTTTAAGGTTCTACTTACAATCGCAGGCAGCTGTCGGATTGTTGTTTCTCTTTTGAATTACCACTCAACACCACTTGGTGCATCGTTGATTTGGCTCAATATAAACGCTGCGAAGCATATGCTGTGTATTTGAAAGGTTTTCTGTTTATTCACACTTCCAAAAATCAACAACAATGACAATTGCAACAACGATCACAAAAAAATGACGATGCAATTGTTGAACCAACTACTCTCAATTCTCCCTAGATAGTAATGAGTAATGTAATATGATAAATCGGTTCCGGTTAGTTTTTAATTCGGAGGATTATTTAGTAACCATTCTATTCAATTATTTTTTATGGATTTCAAATTGAGCTCAAATCTTCAACACTTTGCAGGTCTTTTTAATTGATGATCAAACCAGAGTTGCAAGTTGTCAGTCACATCGATTGACATTGACACATCGATCAGTACAGTGAAAGTGACTGTCAAATGAAATAGTTTTATGACCAAATAGAAGTATACTCAGTCAAAGACAGGCTCTTTGTTTTCTCTCTCATTCTCCTATTCTCTGTTGTAGTAAAAAAAAGAGAGCACTAAAATAAACATAAATCGATAATGTTCATTATTATTCACAGACATGAAGTTTATTGGAGTAAATGAATATATTTCTCGGTTAATTTTTCAAAAGGGCGTATAAGCAAGTGACAGTTTCTCTTTAATCACTCTCTCTTAAATTCCCGGTTTTTGGAATAGGCTCAAATCGCCCCTGTTTAGTTTTTTTTTTTTTGTAAATATTTTTTAATTTAAATTCAAGCTGATATCTCATGTCCAAAAAGGATCATTGTAATAGGCCCGCTAATTTAGGATTAAATTACTTTCCAGACATTTCGATGTATAAATAAAAAATATTCATTATAACATGTGCATATAGGAAAGGTATAAAGCCTTTTTCAAGTCATTCAGGGGTTTTGGTTACGCGTTACCGAATTCTTCCGAGTGCACAAGACTGTTTTTATTATTTTTTTGGTATACATGATTGAAAATAACTCAATAAGGAACAACAATCCTAAAAACGGACGCTTGCTACTCGGAAAAAACAACAACAATCTATGCTGGCAACTTCAAATCATTTTGCACAGAGCTTTCTTCGCTCCTTCCGGAATTAAAAGTGGAAATCTCAGTTCGGCGGGAAAATTAAAAATTCTTATAATTATTCTAACTATGTGCATAAAACCTTTGTATAAGCGGTATTGTGAATGTGAATGCTGTGAATGCCCCAGACCAAGGTTCTGTAATATTGCAACCTAGTATGAGAATCATCAAGTCGAATTATCTGCGATAATTATCAACTTGCGATTCTCTCTTGGTAAATTCGGCACAGCGCCGATCATTGCCGGACTGTATTTTGTTAAGGGCTGTGAAATACTCAGAGTATAAAGTGGAGCGAAGAAATGTAGAAAAATTCTCTCGCGGTTCACGCATTGAGAGACAGCGAGTTCTTGTAGATTCTTCTACCAGATTGAAAATGTTGTATACAATGTAGAGAAATATCGAGCCGCTTTCTGCCAAATTATCGGCAATCATCAACACTGATGATGGCACAGCGAATCTAACATAATATCGTCATTGCCAGGGCTTCGGCCATGGTACAATAAATTGTTATATGGACATATAATGTTTAAATTATGTCGCTTGCAAGCATATCTGTTCAATGAATGATACCCTCAGAGCAAATTCAGCAGCTAGAAGTTCTATATAGAAGATCTATAATAGAACAGAAACTGGAACAAACGTATCCCCAGCAAGCCGTTCTAGTTTTATTTATTCGACCAGTTCTTGTCAAATTTATTTCCACGATGCCGTTCTATTTTTTGTATATTTGAAACTCGAGTGAAACACTGCTGGGGCTACCAGTTTTTTCTTGTTATAAAATTCAGATTCAAATTTTGTAACTGACATAAACTATACATCTAGAACTAAAACACTACTGAATATGCCCTCAGATGAATTATCATGCTGTGATTGTGATGAAAACCATAAAATCAATTATCAACAAAGTCCTGTCAAACTTGAAATTTTCATGTAATAGAATTGAATTTAAAATCAAAGGTGTACGTATACCTAAGATTTCGCAAAACCGTTCGACTGCCACGACTTGCTCTTTTAAAACGAAATTTTTTTCTAATGTATCTGCTAGTCAATAAACAATGTTTACGATTTCAATGCGTTGATGGGCAAATAAATCAAATGACAACTGTTAAAATGCACAATATATCGATCTGTTTTTTCCTATGAAAAATAATCAGGAACGCTTTCTTCATGGTCCGCTGGTTTTAAACCAGTTTTATTTCCAATAGCTTAACTAATTTATCTTTCATCTGATTCTAGCAGATCAATGAATTACATTCAGGGTTTCCAATTAAGCAATGATTAGTTCAATTAGTTATATAGAACTAATCGACCAGCTTAGAACTAATCGACTAGAACACTATCGAATGTAAACCCTGAAATTGTTTTGGGGAATATAGATATAGCGTGTATTATTACTTTATTGAAGGTTCAAAAGCTCAAACTAAATTCAATTCACCTTCATCTACATCAACGTTCTTGTGATCCTATTATGGAATAACTGAGGACCTTTACAAGGAAATTAAACATAGATTCACTGAACAAATCAATCCATTTTCTAAATCTTTCTATACTGGTCCTCAAGAATTCTATACTGTTCCTTAGAAACCAGTTTCAATTCGCAAAAAAGGAACTGAAATACTTTCTGTAAACGGTGAATAAGATCAAAGTCGACAACTCTTCCAATTTTGCGAGTCCTTTTGACATCTAACAGAAATATAAACATAACACAAGTATTGTCTCAAGATGACATTACTGAGACAAATTATGATGAAACTAGGGCAATCATTAGCAAACTTAAAAACATGAAGGCTTAAAAATGTTCAAAATTGGGTATTGTCTCCTACTTTTCAATTGTTGAAAAAATAATCATTATGCTAAAAACTGTTAAACATAGGTGAGCTAGTAATATTTTTCCCGGTTTTTCACTAAAATTCCCGACTTTTTCCCGGTTTTCCCGATTTTCCCGGTCACTTGCCACCCTGTTAAAAAGATTTTCTTTGATATCACTATTCTGTTTGAAAGTCGAAAGCTTCGGGTATCATTTCATGCAAAGAGTTGAGTGATAAACGTGGAAACCGCTTGGTAATTAATAGAAGAGAAAGTAAACAAAGAGAAACTGTCACTTGCTTATACGCCCTTTTGAAAAATTAACCGATATTTCAATATTTATGCTGTTCGTCACATCGTAACCAATCAGTGACAGGAGAAATGAACATATGGTTGATAGCTGTCCAGTGACATAAGCTATTCAACCTTCATCAATGTTGCTAGACATCAGATCTGGGTCAAACAAATTCACATCAAGTATACCGGGTTCCAATTCAAATAACTTGGATTCGAATAACAGTTATTATGGTCTGATTGGTTTATATGGGCCTTCCTGCATCGGAAGTAGCGGTCAAATATTTAAAAAGTGGAACTTACATCGATTTCACATATATTTTCCAAAATTAGCGTCACACCGGTAGGTTTAAAAAAACAACAGAAATTTTCGAATATTTTTTTTTTCAAAATATATGAACACATTGGATTAATTAGCACTTCAAAAATAGTGCTTCTTCCACGTTGATCTTTGTGTAGTGGGTAGGTTAATAATGCAATAGCTTAATAAAGAAAATAAGAATGAATTGAACATAGTTTGATGTGCATTATTATTATGTACACAATCGAAAACTTTTTGATAACTAATATTGATAGCAACCATTACCAATGTACACACTATAGAAGGAAGCGTCGTTACTCAGTCATGCGTTGTGGTTGTAAATTATATTAGCGGGAATATAATATTGCATGTTATGATAATCGTTGGTGATGCAAAACAACGGTGTGAATTGTCAACATCAACATCAGGTGATTTCTCAAATAACGGCTAATCGCCAGGAGTACACACAAATATGAATCTCCGAGCTGTACCCAAAGCAGACTAGCTTATATCTACTAATTCAAATCGAACCTAACTTATGTTGAATATTGTTTAATATTAGAATGTTGGTTCTGTGTGTTGACTGCAATGAACATAGAATCTGCAATCGGAATTATGTTCAATGGAAATGTTGAAAATTTCGCAACCCATAATAAATCACAATATCCTGACTGGTGTTTTTCATTTGTAGTCAACCTCATGAATTCGAACCTTGAACCAGTAAAGCGATCATTTGAGCTGCACACAGCACGCGACCAAATATTTCCTACTGATTTGCCGTCCTCTTGGTCACTTTTTGTCATCGTACTTTGAATCGAGCGCAATTGAACGATGCGGTAACCTGAGCAAGACAGCCCATGGTTTTGATTTTTAACTTCGAAAGAAAAGAATCGCGTGCATTGATTGTGAACGTTCAGAAGAATGTATTTATTCAGAAACTTACTTTTTCCTCGCATCCGAGTCCGAACGAATAGAATATAGCCCAACACAGCCACTATGGCAGCGGTCACTAATAACAGTTCCAGGGTCATATCTGCTCGTTGTGTCCGGTCTTGAATTTATAAACCATGTGCTAAACACATTTAATATAACCTTTACTTCATTATTCGGAATTCACTTTCACCACACAATTGGTCATAAAATCAATATATCCACTCGTATAGCTTCTTCGCTTTCCTTATCTTTTACTGACACCGTTTGCTCGATGAGGTTTTACTTTTGCTTGTATATATATATTTCTGTCAGCATCTTCGCATAGAGGCTTTTGTTCGGAATATTATTTGTCAGCAGACGGTTGTTCAAAAAGAGAAAATATTTATTTCCTATTTTTTATAAGTTTTTTTCACATCACAAACTACAATTTCACTTTCTTTCACTGTTGTTAATTTTACAGTGCCCGCGTATAAAATTAGCATAAACAACGAGCAGAACCACGTGGTTTTCGCCTTCGTTAAGTATGTACTTTGCACCGCTAGCCGAACCACAGCAAGAGTTGTTAGCATCCAAACTCTCGTCCAGTTCTATACGATTGTCTTGGTTTCTGATCTTTTCTTTTAGTTATTGCTGGTTCTACCTACTTTCTGTTTGTATCTGAGATAGATGCAAGATTTCGTTGCCTCCATTCGTGTATGTACAACTACACTGAAGTCAGTCCATAAATGACGGTAGGAAAAATGGTTTTCTGCTGGGTAATTGCAGGGTTAGAAAAATTTAATAAAAAATGATTCACTAAAATTGGCAGTGGCGTGTTTCGCTTCGACGAGTTCTCAGTAAACGAGTTTGCGCGTTATGCATCTGACTAATACCTTACGTAGACTGTTCTGATTCCTGGATAGAGGCTGCATGTTCTTTCCTCCAGCAAATAGCCTGTCACTACGTAAGTTTTTTTTTCTTTTATCTAACCAATCAAAGGGTACTCAATTTCGAGCATTTTGCATCCGATTTCTTACACTTTGTATGTGCACCAAATTAGTTTCGTAAAATGCACTATCACATCGTAGCGGTTACTATAAAAATAGACAGTTTCATTTTCACATGCACTTTAGTATTCAGAAACACCCGCGACAATTGAATGGGAGCATATAAAATTAGTCCAACGAAAGTATTTTGCATTCGATCTGCAATAGCGCTTTCCTCACGAAATTCATCAAATCTCTTCTAAGCACTGTTTCAATTCCATCTTAAATCCGTTGGCTCCTTAACTACTCGTACATAGCTATAAAAATCGATAGATTTTTTTTACGCTTCAGTGAAGTCCACAGACGAAAAATCTATATTTATCATCACGTTTGTTTTCTCTTGGCACGAACAGTTTTTCGACCTTTATTCCAGGCTCCGGTTTACAGCTCGCATACACTTTCCCGTGGAAAACGGGATTCTTGTTTCATTTCTCCATCAAATAAAAATGGTTTCAAGCAAACTATAGAGCGGCTATTTGTAATCAGGCTTACCACATTGTAGTTCGAATGTGAATATTTGAAACTACTGCTTGTTTCGACAAAAATCGACAACCGCTTTAGCAGTGGCGGAAGAAATACAAAACCGCGCGCTCTTGAACCGAAAGTTTATCTATCGCGGCCGATGAAATTTGTTTCGAACATTAAATTATCACCTCTACATCTGACGAACGCTGCTGACAAACTGAGCACGCTCGTTGCGCAAAGCATCACCCATATACTTCCCGCTGCGACGATTCTATCATATTCTTCAAACGCGCGCTCTTTTGCTAACCAAGCGGAGAGCACAGAACACTACAAATGTAGACAGCATGCGAGAGAAATCGCATATATAGTTGCCGCGTGAGCCTTTGAACAGAGTTGCCATATTACAATCTGTGTTTTAACTTGATACCATTTGTGTTACATATTTTCGAAAATAATCTGTGAGAAACATTTTGAAAATCTGCCATCTGGACAAAAAATGATAAAAATCAGTAGGAGTCTGTGGATTTGGATAAAATCTGTGATCTGTGACACAGAAACTGTTTAACAAAATAGGTACAAAATCTGAGGTTTTACTGTGAAATCTGTGAATATGGTAACTCTGCTTTTGAAATGTTACAGAGAGAGAGAAAGAAATGCTCTGTTCATGTTATTCGCTCTCAAAAGAGCAAAATACCAAGCACATGGACAGTCTTGCAAACGCGACATACCTATTTAACTACCTTTCGGCAAGTTTCCTAACCTGGGTAGCATGTGAAGCAATTGTACTCACGAGTGGGAAATATGAGATAAGCTGGAAAACACTTTCAACGGATGTGGGATTTCTGTGAGAGAAGGAAGATTCAAACAGGCAGACAGGCTCAGTTCTAGCTTACCCAGTGTACTCAGGTGAAAAAAGGAATGCCAATGCGTGGTTACAGTATGGAAAGCCCCAAATGGATGTTAATTGCTGGAATTGTGATTTCTATTTGCGAAAAAATATATGCATTATAAATAAGTTGAACTGCAAAAAAATATATTACTGTGTTATTCATAATACTCAGTTAATCCCATTCGACCACTTTCACCTTTTGAACTACTATGGTTCAAAATTTATACACATAAACTAATCTACAACATACAACGTATTAAATGCGGAAGCTTTCTATAGAAGCAAACATCAAAACAATATGAAGTTGATTTTAAAACTGTCGATGCCGATGGATTGAATTCGAGTCAAATTCTAATAGGAATCAAACAAAAGGTGTAATGTCTTCTTATCAGCATCGATCCTATCTTCACGTGAAGGCTTCCGGCAAAGCGCACCATTTTTGCTTTGTTGGTACCTAAGTATAATAGAAACAAAGTTTGCAGTACTACGTCGTGCTGATAAGATGCTAATCGTTTTTCTACAGTACGGCGCCTAAGCTTTTCATTGTAACACCACATATAAACATTCGTGTCATTTTATTTCCGGGTAATCTGCTGATTCAGCATAACTAGCCGGATTTCTTTTGACTTTATGATCTGTTGCTACAAGGATCCTAATCCATTGATGACGATACTGATTTTAACGTTTATGATCAAGAATTCGTTGTTCGTGTCGTACATGTACCAAATTTGTATTACTATTATTATCGTTTATTAAACCTCAGCTTTAACCTTTTGTGGTTTTTCACCGGATGTACACAATTCATATTCCATGAAGGACGACTTAGCGACAGTATACAATTTTTATCACTCTCCACCCTGTAATTCGGATTAAGTCGGATCCGGATTTATTTCAGGAGTTTTACATGCGACAAGAACGTTCAATTGAACCTCAGTTTGTAAAAATCTGTTGCGCACCTGTAAAAACCTGTTTTCACTAAGTACTTTAAAATTGATTTTTTCACTAATCCCCCTGTAATTCCGGAAACGGATTTAAAAAAAAATTGTAAAACTCTGTGCGGAACTACATGACCTTTCACTTGCATTTAGGCATTTTTTTTTGCATATATCACCCTGCATAGTTCATAATTTATACACATAAACATAATCCGCTAAGCAGACGTAAAGTCATTGCTATTTACAATGCACTTATTTACACCGAAGTGCTATGTTAATTTACGACTTTATGGCCGTAAACATATTTTAGTCCATTTAGGGGTTTTTTGTTTTGTGCAAAAAAGCACATATTTTGTTTCAACTTTCTTTGCGTTTCGCCCAAAACAAAAAACCCCTAAATGTTCAAACTCTGCGGCGACCAGTAGCCAGTCGTCATTCGTTTATGCCCGAGACGTCAGATAGGATATGGCACCTAGTGTTATATCCTTAAAGGGTCACATAAGTAGTGTGGACTTTGCGTCTGCTTAGCGGTTCAAGTTGGACTGTTAGGCGGAGATGGCAGTTCTACTTGAACTGCTTTAAGCACTGACGAGCCGAAGGCGAAACGCAAAGAAAGTTGATATTTTAGTCATTTAGGTTTAGCATAGCAATGACTTTACGTCTGCTTAGCGGATTATGTTGATCAGCGAGGTGGCATTAGCAGTCAACATAATCTGCTAATGCACTGATTAGCTGAATGCGAAACGTAAAACAATCATTGTTAAAATCGGTTTAGCCATTTCTGTGAAAATTGAGTGCACAAAAATGTTACATACATACATACATACACACACGGTTCCGGAAATACAGTGATATGTGCAAAACAAAAATTGGGTTGCGTGGTTCGAAACCCACCCCTTTGAGGGATATCGGCTTAAAAAGTATTTTAAATTATTTATTTTGTTTGAAACACATGTGAAAGCATTTATGGAAACAGTTATCTAAATTTTGAGCCGTTGGACATGTCATTCAGATTATAATTGCTAAGGTAACGTGAATGTAGCAAAAATGGGCAGTTTTGAATCTAAAATTGGTCTGCAGCAAACCCATTCGCGAGTATTTGTTTTATTCTATTTTTTCAGTAGTCGTGTTCCATCTCGCGTTCTTACCAGAAATGCCAACAGAAGAAAAAGGATACTGGTGAGATCGTTTCTTAGAGATGTTTTATATTTTTCTTACTTACAATGCCTTATATTTCTCCTGAGCATCGAAAATTAGCTTTTGTTAAGATCATATTGTTTACCAAAACATATCCGGATCTCTTTCCCTCCCTACTAACAAATCCTCTATCCCATGATGCTCGTGGAGATATAATGGTACCCATGGTCTCTAGAAACAATGAGTATCGGACTAACATTCCTTTCTTTTCCTCAGTAGCACAGCCTTTGGTCGTAGCCGGCGTCGTTATTGATCATTTCATGAAAAGTTAGGAGTGAGTGGGTATGTACAGTGAAAGTGAATTGCTTCTCTCAAGCTTCATTTTCTTGGTTCATTATACATTTCCACTCATTCGATCAATCACGAAGTGCAACTTCGGGCGATCTACTTCAGTTCAGTTTAAAGTTCATGCTCGTTTTTTGCACTCAATCTAATTTTGGCAATCCAAAATTCTCAAACGGGGTATTCATACTAAGTTGCACTTATGCGATTTTTGAAATAAATCGTTCAATTGATTTTCGACACCACTAAACACAACGTATTTTGTATCTATTTCATAGTAGGATTATCGAATCTGAATCAACACAAATCGAACATAAAAGGCATCTTCCAAGTTAGACCTTTTATCAAAATATTTAGGTGGGTATGGGTAATGCAAGGCAATCATTCGTCCCTTTATTTCTACGGAAGCTAAACTGAGTATCTGCCAACAAACCGTTCGTCTTGACCCAAGTGTCAAGACGTCGTAGAATAATTTTTTCGAACAATTTTCTGATGCAGGACAACATCGCAATGGGTCTATATGAGTTGTGATTGGGAGCTGGTTTCCCCGGCTTTTGAATGGCGATGACGTAGGAACAGAATCTAGACAAACAGAATCTAGACAACTTTCCTCGCAAAATCAAATATCCATCGGTTCGAGTATTCCTCACTTTCATTTCCTACGTTACAATTCCTCATTCGTCTATCCGTATTCCAAAGAGTGTTCATTGAGGTTTCTCTTGACGAACCTTCGAAAAAATGTCTCCAATAGCTACATTTCTTGGCCCGAAGTATGCTCTTGTACTTGGTTTCTAAAGTCAAAAGTATACCTTTCAGGCAATCTACCTGAGAGATCGTTTCTGTGCATTCTCATTACATTTCAAATTTTGTTCTCTTTTGTTCAGTATATAGTAATATTTGAAAATGTTTCTGTTTTGCAGTGTTTGTTTGTAATTGTTTTGTTATATATTATATAATATACATCAACAAAATTTCAAATCACTTCATTAATTAAATCAAATATGCTGATCCCATGAAAGGTAACAGAAGTGTAAATAAGCCTTCTTTCACCGTACACAATAACTTAACGATTTGGCAGTGAATATTTCAGTGTTGATTGTTACCACTTAAAGTACTGTTTTTGTCAGTATATGCGAAAAGCTACTACGTTCTTTTTTTGGAATTGTGCAATCGTCACAATCGTCAGAGGTGAATGGGGCTTTCAAATCCGTACAGTTAAGATGAATAACATTCAATACCAACAATTCATTGTGCTACCTCTAGCATCGAGTGGCTGCAAGCGATTCTGTTATTTTGTCTGGCCACTTGATTTACCAATGAGCAATCAACACCGGCAGAGTCTTTGTAGATGAATTAGTAATTAATTCAATGTGATTCCTACTGGTGGTTGTCTGAGTACTAAGCTTGCTAAATACTAACGGGGAGGATACAGGTAACCGAATGTTACCGTCTTATTCAAGGCGTTTCGATATGAATAGGTAAATCTGTCAGTGCTACCCATACACAAGAACCTTCATCGAAAGTTTAATGCATAAGGTAAATCCAATACATGTTGATACAAACTTTTTTTTTTACTTTTTTTAAGACAATAAGTGAACAAAAGTGTGAGAAGTTTAAAGTAAAATCAAATCAAAAATATAATCTGATGCAGGCTGGTTGTGTAGAAAATCCGTTATAATGAGCACAGAAAAAAATAAATTAACAAATCTGTTAAGCACAGATTACCTATTAACTTAAGCCAAAGCGGATTCATTGTCCTGAAAAAGCCGGTTGTGTAACTGAAAGCCATGGTCGCATTAATGCAGAAGATGCCGTACAAATCCTGTGAATTTATAAGTAATAACGGTGTGCAATGTACCGTGGCTTGGAGATTTGTGCTGCTGATCGGCCGCTCTTATTTTGTTCTATAAGGCTATCTTATTAATTGTGCAGTTTTTTTAACTACACGTGCTAACGTCTCATTCGCAAAAGGTTTGAAATGTTAGATGGCGATTCTTCGGAGCTAGCTTTACGGTAGTTCGTTCCACTCCGTTGCAGCTGAGTGACGCTCAGAAGATGAGTCATACACTCCCCAACGGGGAATATCCGATCTAACTGAAATCGATGTGTTACTTGTGTATCGTTTGTTCATATGTTCATATTTAAATGTTGCTTGTCAATTATACACAAAAATGAAATGAATAGCTATATTGGTGATATTGACGTTGCAAACGCGAGAAACTGTGTAAAACATGATTATAACTGCGATTTCCATCGTAACTTTAACCTTTAGATAAATTTCGTAAATATCGAGAAACTTAAACTAAAAGATCAAATAACCGTCAATTTGAAATATAGTACCAATACTCTAGATGATAATTTCATCCTAACGAGACCATCGCCGTTACCATTGAAATCATGAAACATTACTTCTCATGACCTATTATCTACACAGTTCGAAAAAATCTTGTTATTTTACATCTTATAAGATGCACATAAATGTAGCGTCGTATTTCATCCAAATTTTTATTGAGGAAAATGTAAAATTGTGTGATTTTAAAAATTACATGGCTTGATTTCGAACGAAATAATAAACAAAAGATCGTTAGCAGCATCGCGACTTGAACCGAGAAACATTACATCGCAAGCACATCGGTTACTCGACTGAACCACAGAGCTCTTATCTGTTAATTGAATAATTGATTCAAATAAATCCATACAGCGGCTCTTGGTAGCCGAGTGCAAATAACATTCAGAGCGTGTAAAATTCTGTTCGAGTGGAATATTGCGTCATTTGGAAAATCAAGTAGTTGTGAATTGTATCGGTTGTAGAATTCTGTCACCTGTAAAATTAATAATGTTTTTCTGTGTAGGGATGGTAATCGGAATGTAAATATACGCATATTTCTTGCCACATAGATTGCACTACGCCTTTCGTGACTTTTGGTCCACGTCAAAGAATTTCCGAAAGCCACTTTGTGTTTCACATTTCACTTATTTTTTCAAAAATTTTCATGTCATAACCTTTATGTCACGGATACTACACTAAAAGCCAATTCCTATTGAACATTTCGCAGTTCAATTTGAACTGTTTTAAGCACTGATGAGCCGATGACAAAACGCGAAGAAATAGAAGCAATTCCTATTGCTATTACCACGGGACCTGGGACAGCCGGAACGGAAGCATCAGGTTCACGCATGTATTGGTATGACGTGAACTAGCCGGACTAGCCGTCGTTGAAATTCGTACAATCTCGCGTCGTCCCTTCTTGCTCCACGTTTGATTTTAGGAGATTTCAATTCGCACGGAATGATGTGGGGTTCCGTTTACAATGATAGCAGATCATCTCTAATATATAATATTTGCGACAATTTTAGCATGACGGTACTAAATATGGGTAGCATGACAAGGATCCTCCTGCACGTCCAAGTGCATTAGATTTATCTCTTTGCTCGACTTCAATTCGACTAGATTGCACCTGGAAAATATCTCCTGATTTACACGGTAGCGATCATTTACCAATCATCATCTCAATTAGCAGTAACAAAGGCATTGCTAATTCAGTTAATATTCCATATGATTTGACAAAATATATTGACTGGATTAAATACCAAAGTAATATTTCAAGTGTCTTAACTTCAATGGAAGAGCTCCCCCCACTTGAAGAATATGACTTCCTCGTTTGTTCGATTCTGGAGGCCGCAGAACAAACCCAAACCAAACTTCTTGGTCCATCGTCTAACAGAAGGAAGAGTGCTCAGATGCTAAGCACGCGAAACAAAATGCTTTCAAGACGTTTTTAAAACGAAGAGAAGGAACTCCTCAGAATTTTGAAAAATTTTTGACTTTAGAAACCAAGTACAAGAGCATACTTCGGGCCAAGAAATGTAGCTATTGGAGACATTTTGTCAAAGGTTTGTCAAGAGAAACCTCAATGAGCACTCTTTGCAATACGGACAGACGAATGAGGAATCGTAACGTAGGAAATGAGAGTGAGGAATACTCGAATCTATGGATATTTGATTTTGCGAGGAAAGTTTGTCCAGATTCTGTTCCTACGCATAGCATTATTAGAGAGTCTTCTCCAAATGATGATTCCACTGATAGCCCCTTTTCAATTATGGAATTTTCCATAGCACTCATGTCTTGTAACAATAACGCTCCTGGGTTGGACAGAATTAAATCCAACTTGGTGAAGAATCTGCCCGACCTCGCAAAAAGACGTTTGTTGGAATTGTTCAACGAGTTTCTTGAGCAAAATATTGTTCCACCTGACTGGAGGCCAGTGAAAGTTATCGCCATTCAAAAACCGGGGAAACCAGCTTCCAATCACAACTCATATAGACCCATTGCGATGTTGTCCTGCATCAGAAAATTGTTCGAAAAAATTATTCTACGACGTCTCGACACTTGGGTCGAGACGAACGGTTTGAGTAAATTTTCTTCGAACAATAACAGGATCTTGGTGGGGTGCTCATCCGGAAGAGCTAATAAAATTGTATCAGTCAACGATACTTTCAATGATGGAATATGGATGCGTTTGCTTTCGTTCCGCTGCAAACTCTCATATTATCAAATTAGAGCGAATTCAATGTCGTTGTTTGCGAATTGCTTTAAGCTGCATGCATTCGACGCATACAATGTGTCTTGAAGTTCTGGTGGGAGTTCTTTCATTGAAAGACCATTTTTGGGAGCTTTCATCGCGACTGCTAATAAGATGTGAAGTACTGAATCCCCTGGTTATTAATAACTTCGAAAGGCTAGTTTAGCTTCAATCTCAAACAAGATTCATGACAGTACATTTTTACCATATGTCACAGGAAATCAAACCTTCAAGATATATTCCTATCCGTGTCAGCCTCCTAAATGTCCCTGACTCAACTTTATTTTTCGACACATCCATGCAGCGCGAAGTGCGTGGAATCCCGGAACACCTACGCTCGTTGGAAATCCCAAAAATATTTACAAATAAGTTCAGGCATATTGACTCTTAGAAAATATTTTACACGGACGGATCACGAATTGAAGAGGCTACTGGGTTTGGTATATTCAACAATAATGTTTCGGGTTCATTTAGGCTTCAAGAACCTGCATCTGTTTATATAACAGAGTTAGCAGCAGTACATTATAGTTTGAGTGTAATCGTCACATTATCTTCAAACCATTATTTTCTCTTCACAGATAGTCTGAGTGCAATTGAAGCCATTCGCTCAAACGCTGCTGGCAAAAATGAACCTTTTTTCTTGGCCTATTTTGCTATAATATAATAACTATTGTGATTTGAAAATTATTATTCAATATGACGTTCAGGCACTGTTTTATTTTAAACAGTGCCTGAACGTCATATTGAATAATAATTTTCAAATCACAATAGTTTGGGTCCCGGCTCATTGCTCAATTCCAGGCAATGAAAGAGCCGATATTTAAGCCAAACGTGGGACTATTGAGGGTGAAATTTATGAGAGACCGATTGCTTTCAACGAATTCTATAGCGCGTCTCGCCAAAGAACACTTACCAGCTGGCAAGCTTCTTGGGATAAAGAAGATCTGGGTCGGTGGATGCACACAATTATTCCTAAAATATCGACAAAGGCATGGTTCAAGGGACTGGATGTGAGTAAGGATTTCATTCGTGTGATGTCAAGACTCATGTCCAATCACTACACGTTAGATGCACATCTCCTTCGAATTGGACTTTCCGAGACTAATCATTGTGCTTGTGGCGAAGGTTACCGCGATATTGACCATGTCGTTTGGACATGCGTGGAGTATCGTGATGTCAGATCTCAACTAATAAATTCCTTGCGTACCCAAGGTAGACTATCCAATGTCCCAGTTCGCGACATTCTTGCTTGTCGTGACGTTCCTTACATAAAACTTCTTTATTATTTCATTAAGTCCATTGGAGTTCCAATTTAAATTTTATTTTATGTTAGACTGTTATCTCTTCCATGAGTTCAACCAATAGCCAGCTATCTTATATTAAATAAAAGTGATGAACTGATACAAACAAACCTTAAATAGTTATAAGATTATGTACAAAATAAATGTATTTCATTTAATGTAATTTATAATAGCAACTCGTTTGATAAAAACAGTGTTTAGATTAACTAATGAATACCAACATACTAATATGATATTCGAAATGTATTAGGTTTAAAGTACTATGTATTGTGGATGCCACGGCGAAGAAAAACTTATGTATATTGCCTATGAAATAAACGTATTTATGGAAAAAAAATCTCGCGTCGTCCCACAGGCGCACTGAGAGAGAGTACAATGAGTGAGATAAATTGAAATGATTGAATCCTCTGGGAGTATGGCCTTTATGTGCCTGTTTTGTTGATGATTTTCGCTTATTTCATTCTCTTTCAGTGCACTTGTGGGACGGAGCGAGATTGTCGAGAACAAATTTCAACGACGGCTAGTCCACGTCATACCAATCCATGCACGAGCTTGGTGCTTCGTCGAATCCGAAGAAACAAAATGTTCCATTGGGGACGGGTATAGCGGGATCGGTTAGTCGATGTCTTTCACACAACCTGCCAGGGTTCGATTCCCAACCCCGCACATAGCCTTAGAAAGTTTTTCTGACCAGAAGAGGCGAATGAGCTTAAGTTTAAAGCCTCAATAATTGAAACAACAACAAAATTCCGTCGTAATGGGATTTGACTTTAATCCGTTGTCATACTGTTAGTATCGAGACGAGATGTATCGATACTAGCAGTATCGCTCTGATGTGATATCGATACCAAAAATACCCGATTCTTGAAAGAAAGTATCAAAACCTCAAAGTATCGACTCGGCTTCGGACATCCCTACCATAATCTACTGATGATTTTGTGAGCAAATTCCATAAAAAATTTTATGATTTCAGAATTCCATAAAAATTTTTATGATTTTCATAATTTCTTAATCATGGTCCCGGCAAATGGATTTTTATCCGTTTACCTTTGCCTTGTCTCTCGAAACTACTAACTACTAGAAAATGTCACTCGATCGCACACTGCTGTCCAGTCGTTGAACGGTGACGATCCGCGCCTATACTACGAGATTATGTAACTTGCGCATTTAGAGAGGGTTTCAGCGAACGGTAGGTATCTCATATGATCGTCTTTTGGTGGCTGGCATCAGCAAAATTGCACAATTTAACCAGTTTTTGTCTGTGACTGTCTGCGATGTCGGTGAAGATTTCATATAACTGAACTGCCATGCATACTCTGTGCACCACATATTCCAATCGAGGTGAATGTTGTTCATTACAACAAATAGGCACATCAATATTCGAAAACCTTTTCAAGATTAAATGTGAACCAGCGGACACACTGGTCCATGGTAATAATGATCCCTCTATGTATAGCAGTGAACGCGTTAAAAGTGAAGGTTTCCCCTGAAAATATAGAAGATGATGAACTTCGAAGAAATACATTCGAGGCTAGGAACAATGAGATAGCCTGATATACTTTTTGGTAACATTGTACTTAGCCATGAAGCATATTATTAGTATTATTATTATAATTATTGAAATCGCCTTCTATATCTTAATGAGACAGTAAATTTCTATAATGAATCAAAATTATCACTTTGCTTGTAGTTTATTTATCAACACATATTCATCAACAAGTTTTTTTTATAAATTTCGAATCTTTACCCAAGTCTTTCACCACATTACAATCGACCTTTACATAATTTACAACCGAAATTCGACTTTTTACATAACTATCCGTCCCAATATACCGGGATAGGTAATCTAATCCAACTAAGTTACGTGAAAGGCGGCCTTCTTACTCCTTTTAGCTTTGCATTTGGAATAGCGAATTGTATTATAAAATCTTAATTCAACTTGACCTCGCGTTGGTTTGAAGCAAAAGTCATACGATAAAACAAAACAAGTTTTAGTATAGCCACCTAACGTTTGACTCGTTGGCGCCAAGACAGATCACGGATTGGTAACTGTTCAGACTACCGGTGTGCAGAGGAAAAAGTTAGCCAGTCATCATACAGTTGCTGGAGCTGACATTGCCAACTTGGAGCGCAAAGTGTCGATGGTGAAAGTAGACCATCGACGTCCGACTGGTTACGAGATAAAAAAAGGTAGGTTACATCACTGTTTGCCACGGAATGGTCGAACCAGAAAGCCACATGATCCTTTTCCTTCTCTTTTCTGAAAAAAAAATGAACAACCGGAGCAAAACTTGCTAAATGAAAGAAACTGCTGCTATCAAATCTGTCACCTGCGACAGGTGTGAATTTTGGCAAAACTTAATATTAATTTGGGAAAGGTTGGTTTCAGCTGATGATTTCAGTAGCAGATATGTCAATGGGCAAACAAAAGTTTCAAGGCTTTTGTCGGATCCAGTTTCGGAGTTCTTGTTTCGCACGTGTTAAAGTTGGCTAACGAGTAGCTTGTTTGGAAACAGGTGCAATTGCAGTTGTCGTTACGCAACGGAGAGAATTTGGCTGTCAACAGACTCCAATGAAGTGTCCATATCATATCAAGTATACAATTGAAGTAACATACTGCGAAATTATGCCTTGAATGCTTTGGGAAGTTTGAAATTAATCAGTTTGTTCCACGAGCGTTCTTTGACATGTAAATATGCACCCTTATTCTGTATTTCGATCGAGTCGGAATTTATCAAACGAATGTAAAAATTTGCATTCTCTAATTCGATCGAGTGATGCTTTTGTATGGAAAACTCGAATTCGATCGAGCTACAGAATGCAAAATTTCGTATTCGATCGAAACAATCCGATTCGAACGAAATACAGAATCGAGGTGATAGTATTTGTCACAGATAAATAGATATGATATTTTAGTGTCGTTTATATTTATACCGAAAATCCCTGTCAGTGTTGACTAGAGATGGTGTAAAAGTTTAGTAATTACTACTAGGGTAATGGTACCCATGTTCATCTCAGTTTGTTCGATTGTCATACCAATTTTAATCTTTTGAATTCTGGTGGTACTTTGCAGTACTTTCAACAGTGCTAAGAATGATGTTATCGATTCGTAATTCCCGAACGTCGTTCGATGAAATCTCGGTTGAAGTAAATTGAGTTGAGACAATATCTTCGGAGAGTCGATATCACCATTGATCAGCTTTGCCACGACGCAGGAAATTTCAGCTAGCTATTTCCCACATTTTCGAAATTACGGAATAAGCAATGAATTCTTAATCGACTGCTCGTTTCTGGATGCTCGATTAACCCGACTGACAGTGACATAATAAATGTCATTGAATTTTCGCTCATTTTATGAATGTGTTAGTGTGAAAAATAGACGACTTACGCCATTTTTTTACACTCCAGTTAGAGGAATGGATGATGCTGACTAAGGTAGGCCTTTTTGTTAATTTCCAGAGAATTTCAACAGTTTATGCTGAAATTCTAAGAAGAACTGGTTATTCACTAGTTCTGCATATCCGAAAAACTTGAAGATTTAAATTTATATATTCAGTTATACCTTATGATCAAAAAAGAACCGGAATTTTCATTTTAAAATTCCCGCGCTTGTCCAATCGGTAAACTTTTTTCTCTCAACGTTGGCTATACTTTTATACACATTCTGTCAAATTTTGACGCATATCGTACGATTAGTTTTTGTTTGGCGCCTATACAAAGAAGTTAAAAAATTTCGTGTGGCGATTTTTATAATGGATGAAATTTGAGAACAACGTTTTTTCTTTGTATAGACGCCAAACAAAAACTAATCGTACGATATGCTTCAAAATTTGACAGAATGTGTATAAAAGTGTTGCCAACGTTGAGACAATAAAAGTTTACCGATTGGACAAGCGCGGGAATTTTAAAATGAAAATTCCGGTTCTTTTTTTATCATAAGGTATATATTCGATATCGGGAAAGAATGAGAATAAAACGAATTGACAATTCAATCCGCATCTTCTCACACAATTCCGATAGATTCTCGAACCAACCGGTTGGAGGCGAAATTCATTCGGAATCGGTTGTTGCACTGGAGGTGGAATTTATTTGTAATTCCACATGATTTCCACATGGAATTCCGAATGAAAATTTCTCGCCGATTCGGAATTGATTCGTATCTGATAATGTGGGTTAACTTAGCTTGCTGAATTTTCCTGCGTCGTTCCACTGAGTCGAGTCTGGTCAGTCTACATCAATCGGGATACGCTGGAAGCTCAAACGGGTTCTGCCAGTGAAGCAAAACAAACAAGTCTTTTCTGTACGCGTTCAATCCGTAAGTTCCATATAAGTTGATAAATTAAGCTAGCGTTTTCGTGTATAGGACGAACCATTCTAATTGAATAAAAGCTCGCATAAATCTTTTTTTGCCATTCTCTTGAGAAAGCTAATACATTTGCCGGAAAAATCGTTTGTTGATCGAACATCCGATAATCCCTAGTGTTATATACCATTCGACTCAGTTCAACGAGATTGGAAAATCTATGTGTGTGGGTGTGTGTTAAGGTGTGTATAATTAATATTGGTTAGGTGTGTATATGTCTGTGTGTGTACCTTTAAAAATATGTTCTTGCCGTGGCTACTGTTGTGTCATTGATCAAGTTCAAATTGTTCTCACTTCTGGTTCCGAAAATATAACGGTATAAGTGACGTAAACGACGAAAAACACTTTTTTACCACTCAATTTTTTCGAAAATGGCTAAACCGATTTCAACAAGCTTAGACTCGTTTAAAAATTACTGTTGGGTAATTGATCAAGTTTGAGATGGCTGAGCCGATTTCAACGAGCTTGAGCTTTTTCAGAAGCTACTACTGAGTCGTTTATCCAGTTCGAAGATCAAATGACTGTCACTTCTTGTTCCGAAGATATAATCGTATAAGTGACATACCCAACAAAACGCGAAATTTTGTCTCCCCGCTCAATTTTGTTGTAAATGGTTAAACCGATCTAAACAAGCTTAGTCTCGTTTGGAAGCTACTATTGGACTTTTACAATAATTAAATAGGTTTGAAGTTCTAATGGCTGTCCGGTGATTTAATGGTAGAAGTGATGTAGACGACAAAACTCATTACAGCTCAATTTTCTGGGAAATGGATGAACCGATTTCATAAATTTTGAGATCATTCGAAACTAATATTACAGCAACCTAATCGAGTTCGAGAATCATATTTCTACAACTTCAAGTTTCGGAATACGCACTATTTTTTTTTCTTTTGTTTCGATTATAGATATTTCAATCTTAAGGAAATTGACAAAAGAAATGCCTTATAGCACCACTAGATGAATAGAGTATAGGTTTTTTTTTTTGGTTCGATCATTCGAATGATTATGTTCTAAAACGATTCTGACTCTAATCAAATTTTGAAAAGCATCAATGTGAAAAAATCTTGATGCAATATCTTTGGGGGGTAGAGATGGTCGGGTATCGGGTATTTTACCCAAAACTCGACCCGTACCCGTACCCGACGGGTTTTTGGTCGGGTACGGGTAAAAAATTTTATTTTCAATCGGGTACGGGTCGGGTACGGGTAAAAAAAATTTACTGCTTACTCGGGTACGGGTCGGGTCGGGTAAAAAAATTTACTACTCACTCGGGTACGGGTCGGGTACGGGTAAATTTTTTTTTCTGATCGATTAACCGACCATTTGTACTTTACATAAATATGTTTACACGTTGACGAGAATTTTTTTTTGCAAAACAGTTGTTCCGAAAAATAAACAATTTGATTCAAGGGGTTTTGACATTCGCACCTAGAACTAGACCTGAAAACTGGCATCTTTTTCCAGAAAAAAACATTTCTTTTCTTCATTAAAAACAAACGATCAATCATAGTTACGTGAAAAGTTATGTGAATATTTTCCACCCTACTTTTTTATAACATATTTAATAAGACACACTGCCTTAGCTCTAAGACGTTGCGGCCAGACCCTACTTTTCACGTAGGTTTTAATGGACTGCCATTTTAAAGCTGTTTAATGCACAATCCAGTAAACATTATTTGATTAATATATAAAATGTAGTGTAGTACTCATATCACATTCAGATAACAGAAAACTGTTATTTTAATTATTGGTTGGAGATTTTCAAAATTTACATATAAATCATTAGGATTCTACCCATAAAAACATGAACATTTATTTCAGAAAATCTGCATAGAAGTTCTTCTTATTCTTCACTTCTGGGTGATGTCACCTCACTTGAAATGACACCGATTGATGGCACAGCAAGTTGAGCTATATTGCCAGTTCGATGTCAACATTTCATAAGGGCACATAAACCAATGAGAGTTTCTCTTTGTTTACTTTTCTTTTGTGAATATCTCTTTAATTTTCACGTGTACTTACAAAGTATTCGTGTAGAATGAAAGATAATATCTCCATGTTTCCAACATTACCAAATATGTAACGAACGTTTGTATAATAACGCAGATATAGTCGAAAGAGAAAGTAAACAAAGAAAATCTGTCAATTGTTTTTATGCCCTTTTGAAATGTTGACGTCGAGTTAGTTTACGTTTCTTTTCACTGAAAATCTCGATGCGTGACAGTCGCAAAAGTACGGGTGAAAATCTTTTCACGCGAAATGCTCAAATTATCACCGTGTTCACTCGTTGAGGGTTCCAAAGGAGGTGGAACAGAAGTTCAATGGCTGTAAAAACCACCAGCTCTCGTTAACATCGTTGGTGTGGGTTTGTGAGGCTTACAAAACGGGCATATTTGACAGATTAATTTAAATCAAAATCATAATTCATTTTGCTTTGTAGTAAAAAAAATGTAACCAAAAAAAATTTCTCACAAATGTTCAAACTACTTACACTTGAAGGACTCACAGTTCACCATTTTCAAAATTGAATTTTTCACATCGGGAATACACGTGAATTATTTGATGTTTGGTCAATTCACGTAAACGAACCGATTATACTCTATTAATTTTAGGGGATGTTCGTGATTTTTCAAGTGATTCTAATGTGAATTTTTATTTGTGTGTCAAGATAATGAGCACGCTTACTTGTTGTTCTAAAGAATTGGATCAAAATTCGCACTGTTTCGTAAAAACCATATATACCCAAAATTGAATACAACGGGTATTACGACATTTTGGATAAATATGCTTCTCGAAAAATTTGAGTAGATATTATTCCCTTTTGTTGACATTTGTAAATGAGTATAAAGTACCAAAGACATTGGAAATCTATTCATGCTTCACAGTGTATTTATATGTTTAAATGTAAACAAGCATTTTAATGTATTTTACTTACAAACTAGAGCCTGATACTAGCTCTATCTAGCTCGCTATCTAAAACACTTTATTTTTTCCATCCTGAATTTTGGTAAACTTTTTACTACTCATTCGGGTCGGGTACGGGTACAGGTAATTTTTAATCGGTACGGGTCGGGTAAGGGTAAAATTTTTTATTTTTTATCGGGTACGGGTCGGGTACGGGTAATTTTTTTTATTATTGATCGGGTACGGGTCGGGTACGGGTAATTTTTTAAATTTTTAATCGGGTACGGGTCGGGTACGGGTAATTTTTTTGCTGATCACTCGGGTACGGGTCGGGTTCGGGTATAAGAATTTCTATACCCGACCATCTCTATTGGGGGGTTACATAAATAGTAGAGATGGTCGGGCAAGCAATTTCTTACCCGACACCCGATCGAAAATGAAAAGAAACTCACATACCCGACCCGAACCCGAGAATGAACTTTATACCTGTTGGATTCGGGTTGGGTTTTGGGTAAAAATACCCGAACCCCGACCATCTCTAATATATAGTGTAAACTTTACGTCTGCCTAGCGGTTAAAGTTGAGCTACGTGGCCAAGGCAATTTAATTTGAACTACACGCAGAGAAATGCAGCAAGTTTAAAATAACAAAACTGTAAATAAATTTTTAAATTTGATTCATGATGATTTCTAGCTAGAATATCATTGTTTTGAACTAATTCCTCTCTTCAAAATAAACAATGTTTGTTTTGAATCAAAAATTATATCTAGGCAAACGAAAAAAATGTTTGTTCCGGCTGATTTTATTGCTGAATGATATTTTTTGTGTAATGATATGTACAACTAAGTTTACTTTTGAAATGAACCGTATTAGTTTTATTTTATATAAACTAGAGCAATTTTTTACCGCGCGAATAAACCAGAGCATTTCTTCCCAGCAGATAAAGTGTTTGCGCGTTTTAAAAGTACAGGGTGATTTTTTAAGAGCTTGAGAACTTTTTTAAACAATAAAACGCATAAAATTTGCAAAATCTCATCGGTTCTTTATTTTAAACGTTAGATTGGTACATGACATTTACTTTTTGAATATAATTTCATTTAAATGTTGACCGCGGCTGCGTCTTAGGTGGTCCATTCGGAAAGTCCAATTTTGGGCAACTTTTTCGAGCATTTCGGCCGGAATAGCCCGAATTTCTTCGGAAATGTTGTCTTCCAAAGCTGGAATAGTTACTGGCTTATTTCTGTAGACTTTAGACTTGACGTAGCCCCACAAAAAATAGTCTAAAGGCGTCAAATCGCATGATCTTGGTGGCCAACTTACCGGTCCATTTCTTGAGATGAATTGTTCTCCGAAGTTTTCCCTCAAAATGGCCATAAAATCGCGAGCTGTGTGGCATGTAGCGCCATCTTGTTGAAACCACATGTCAACCAAGTTCAGTTCTTCCATTTTTGGCAACAAAAAGTTTGTTAGCATCGAACGATAGCGATCGCCATTCACTGTAACGTTGCGTCCAACAGCATCTTTGAAAAAATACGGTCCAATGATTCCACCAGCGTACAAACCACACCAAACAGTGCATTTTTCGGGATGCATGGGCAGTTCTTGAACGGCTTCTGGTTGCTCTTCACTCCAAATGCGGCAATTTTGCTTATTTACGTAGCCATTCAACCAGAAATGAGCCTCATCGCTGAACAAAATTTGTCGATAAAAAAGCGGACTTTCCGAATGGACCACCTAAGACGCAGCCGCGGTCAACATTTAAATGAAATTATCTTCAAAAAGTAAATGTCATGTACCAATCTAACGTTTAAAATAAAGAACCGATGAGATTTTGCAAATTTTATGCGTTTTATTGTTTAAAAAAGTTCTCAAGCTCTTAAAAAATCACCCTGTATAAGTTTTTCCATTTCCTATGGGAGATTCAATAATTCAAGCGTATGAATTGATGATAAATTTTTTTTGAAAACTAACTTGGCCGCACTGATGAAGCACCAAATCATTGGATTCGAATTCAACAGCGGCCCTTACACGAGCATTATTATTGTCATTTTTAATGATGTCTAAGTAATGATGTATTTCAAATTTGATAGAAATCTCGTCATTACTGCACCATTACACGTTCATAAAAATGACATTATTTTTTAGTAATGACACTTTTAATGATAGTGTAAGGTCCGCTAATGATTGTGGTATGCGTATATTTGGATCGTTTCCCCACAAAGGCTAAATGTCTTGAAAATTGGCAATATAAATTAAAAGCTGGGTTGTGAGAAATTCAAAACGAATAAAAATTGAAAAAAGTGGTATCAAAAATTACCTTACAAATTAGTTTGAAAAAAATAATTTTGTAGGTAAAAACAAACAAAACTGTATGATTGTAACAAACAAAAGCGTTAGTGGAAATAAATCAATTCAACTTCATTTATTTCAACTAAAATGTTTGTAAATATAAAGCGCTACTATTATTAACATGATCTAAAGTTAGTTCATTTAAAACAAAATTTTCAAATTGAATTTACTATGATATTGTTTGTCAAGAAACTGGCAGGAAAGCGCAAGTAAAATATTTTTTATTTTTATCAAAATATTGATTGAAAAAAACTAATGTACTGAGATTGATTAATTCTCATGTTTTGTAGTTTCAAGCAGCAATGTTTGCTATATCAACCAGATTTTCCTTTGTCACTATTTCAATAAAATAATTCGTTGTTTGAAACCCAAACTTAGATAGTTTTACATTTTTCTCTGCGTGTACTTTAAGCTTTGATGGGCCGAAGGCGAAACGCGTAGAACTCGGAATCCAACCGCTCATTATAGATGCGTGTGAAGAAAATATCTATTATGTGTGCTCAACATGTGGCAAAAATAGAAACAAATTACTGAAATAATTCATGATTAATAATGCATAACAAACACATCTACATAAAATAATTCGTATTAACTTTTCTGTTATTAGTGCACCTATTGTGTTTTGTCAATTTCATTGTGTGTTGTACATTTCGGAGACTAATTGTGCAAATAACGTACATTGTTTGAAACATACGAAAACATATTTATGTGATACCCAGTAATGGACAAATTATTATAATTGATTATAATTACAAGCGGAAATTACACCAATGATAGATTTGAAAATGTCGACTGTGGTAATAAGTAGCACTGCCAATCAACACTAGTTCGGATACAATTGGTTCTTACGAGGAAAATAAATAGATCATTATACAAGGTCTATTCTAGCACAACAAATTTAATATCCGTCTGAACAAAAACAAAAATTGAAAATTTCACTGCTGTGCTCTTTTACTACGAATATGTGTCATCAACAAACGATGCAACTTATCGCTCCAGCGAGTTGTTTTTTCCTAAACTTGATTAGTCATGTTCTGTTATGGCTATACTTCCACAAAATCTCTGTGCCATCTTACGAACACTACGATTTCGATAGCAGCCGTAAGTGTGAGTTTCGCTGGCAGACATGTTCGCGCGCCATCATCACTGACGTCTGGGCGAGTTTTATTTCATGGGGCATCCACATTGTTTCGTCATCGTATTTGCCTTGCGATGATGGTCTTTACTACTGTTGACTCATATTCAACTTTCGAGAAATCAAATGAACGAAATACTACGCTTCATCACTTTTACGAGACGGAAATGCGGGCGGTACGTTCTCTGACCAACTTATTGTACGTGTTTAAGAGGAGGTATGGAAACATTGAATGTGAAAAAAAAGAATCATTAACTCACCTAATTTACCCGCTGACGCTGAATGCGATGAAATCATTTCAACTCTGGATTTATTTGGTTTTTTGCTGTGTTTGTTCATTCTCACTTTTTGTTCACATGAATTGAGGTCAGCACTGTTTTGGCGGCTCTTTTGCGCACTTTGAATCATTCGATTCGATGTCGACTGATTTCTTTCATGGAAGTCGCTTACAGAGTTTGGATTCAGTAACAGTTGCCTTCTGTTTACTTTTTCTATAACCGGAAGGGCTTCGGATAACTGCTCTTTCAGACGGTGACTATCCGAGGTCAACGTCCAAGGCGGTGTAGAGTTCGCGGTCAATAACATCTGTGCTTTCCTTGTCGTCAAGTTCTTATTGATTATTCTATACTTCTGAACCTCACTCGAGCAAATGAGTAGCATCGTCTTCTCGCAAGCAGCGGTTTAATTTTCACTGTCTTTTTTGTAGCGGAATTCGAAATCTCACTGTTTTCTCTTAACACTTTGCTAAAATGCAAACACTTAAGATTATTCCCTTCAGATGCTGTTGCCTTTCTGTGTATTTAACTGCAATGACCAGTTGGTTGTAAACAGTTGCACTTTCAGCACATTCATCTGAACACGTCCGACTTACTTCGCTTGATGGTAGTCTGTAAATGTGGAAATAAAAATTGTTTTACTTTTATCGAACACAACACAAACTACACTACACGATGTCGCTACGTTGACTGAGTTAGACACACTATACACGTAGCGAGTTCCAACGCAAACGAATGGTGATGATGACGCTGCTGATGTCGATGATGGTTGTAATGTTGAAATTCGCGTTTGTTTACACACATTTCTTGGCCGTCAGATTTAACCACGACGCGCGGCAGCTACTGAGAATATAACTACACAACACAGTCTACGCACACCTTCACAGAGATAAAATGGAATGAGAACAAAGCGTGTGTAACAGCGATGGAATGAATAAAACTCTCTTCTTCTCTTACTTTCTACGAGAAATATTGAAACGATGGATTCGAAACGGAATTCTTTGTTTTCAACAAGAAGATGATTTTAACAGGTACATCTACTACCAATATTGCACTATACTGTAGAGCGGTTTATGAGTGAAAGAGAAAACAAATGTTGGCAGACCGCCTACGGGTTTGTTGACATCGTTTATCAGGTAAAATGCTCAGCGAATGAACCTAAGCAATCAATGGGGTGTCATGAACGGACATGTGTCTGAGGGCCAAGTCATCGTGTGTCGATGTCTTTACAAAAACACAACGATAATGACCTTGGGTGACATCATTATCACATCATTCCTCTTTAGATGAAATCGTCGAGAAGCTAGACTAGTCATTATTGAAGCTTTTTGCCATTACGTCATAACTCCTTTTCCAACTTCTGTTCCGTAGTTTTTTTAGTTGTATTTGCGATTTCTCATTGAAAATTTCAAATGTAAAATATCGAACGGTAATTGGCAGAAAAACGTTCATTGGTTTCGCGATAATCGAAAAAATGCAAAATTGGTGACTCTGACAAGAAAATTTAACACCCTAGATATAGTATCTAGATTCATAAAATTCATAAATTCATCGAGATTCCACTATCAGAAACATCCTATGATTCTAGGATGGGCATTACAAATGATGTTTATATAGAATTTTTGGAAATCCAACTTTGTATCAGAAACCAGCAACTTTATATACCATTCGACTCAGCTCGAATATGTCTGTGCGTGTACGTATGTGCAAGTATATGTATTGATATGTGTGCACTATTGGGTAATTGATCAAGTTCGAAGATCAAATGGCTTTAAGATTGATTTTGCATCGTTTTTTCATTTAAAATAAACTCACTTTTCAATTTACGAAGCATTTTTTTTTTCAAGTTTTACAGTTCGTCACGTTTCTAAATATTTACTAATCGATTCGTCTCAAAACATGATCACTATATCACATAATTACACCACTATTAGCGGCCCTTACACGATCATTAAAAGTGTCATTACTAAGTAATGACACTTCTGCTCAAACGTTCGTCATTACTGCATTACTGTACATCATTACTTTTTAGCATTACACGTTCATTATTAATGACGAGTATTTGTAACTACTTCAGCAATAGCAATAGCAATATTTTTATTTTCGTTTAGATGAAAATAAATTTGATTTGCCATTGAAATGTTAAGGTTAATGAAATATTAACAATTTAAATTTACACTTTGTCATTTTTTCGCGTATAGTTCTAAAGATATTCAGCACTTCAACAAAAAATAAGAAGAAGAAATAATGTTGGTAATGATGGAAAATCCGGAATTCCATCATTACTCGTGTCATTACTGAACTCGTAGACCTCACACGATCATTAAAAGTGTCATTACTTTTTAGTAATGACACTTTTAATGATCGTGTAAGGGCCGCTATTGATTGTTAGATGACTTCATAAATAGTCATGTTCACTTGCCACTTGTTTAATTAACGATTAAAAACTTCTAAAATTACCCGACATTCAATAGAAGTCTTCAAAAATATGAGATGAAAATTTTTCTCTTAATTCACTTGATTGCGCTTTGTTTTCATCTTATTTAGTATCGTAAGGTTTCCAAGTTTACTCCTAATGTTATAAAACCGAAATGTTTTTTTTCTTCTTCAAATTGTCATCAACAAGTTTTTTTTATTTTTGGCGTGAATACGACTTACCTTACTATGGAGTGCCTTTTCAAAACTTACCCTGTACAAGAATGGGCAGAACTTTATCGCGAATATATCTTGATGTACTTAAACCAACAACATAATGTTTTCTACAAGCTATCGGAAATATGATCAGGAATTAGTGCTTCAATTTTAAACAACGTGAGATAACAATAAATAACTGAAAAACAAAGTTTTCTAAAACTTTTGGAAACAATGAGAAAAATACTTCAGGCTTGCTTATCTTTTTCGCACCCGGACGACGGTTTTGAGGTAATCATGCACATATCAGTTCTGATTATCTACAAGACGAGTATGAAAGGTAAACTTTGATTGAAAATCGTTAGCGGCCCTTACACGATCATTAAAAGTGTCATTACTAAGTAATGACACTTCTGCTCAAACGCTCGTCATTACTGCATTACTGTACATCATTACTTTTTAGCATTACACGTTCATTATTAATGATGAGTATTTGTAACTACTCCAGCAATAGCAATATTTTTATTTTCGTTTAGCTGAAAATAAATTTGATTTTCAATTGAAACGTTAAGGTTAATGAAATATTAACAATTTAAATCTACACTTTGTCATTTTTTCGCGTATAGTTCAAAAGATATTCAGCACTTCCACAAAAAAAATAAGAACTAATGTTGGTAATGATGGAAAATCCGAAATTCCATCATTACTTGTGTCATTACTGAACTCGTAGACCTTACACGATCATTAAAAGTGTCATTACTTTTTTGTAATGACACTTTTAATGATCGTGTAAGGGCCGCTGTTAATTTCTTCTAGTGCTTCAGACGGAACTGGATATTGAGGTGAGATTCTCCCAACAACATTAGTAAGAACAAACCAAGTATAAAGCGTGAAACGCTCAAGGCATGCTTTCATTTGGACTTCGATCGTCGGGAGGAGAATTTAGTTTCAAAATTATGTTTCACGAATATAGGTTTAGAAAATAAAAGGTGTACGTTGCAACTGGATTCTGGAACTGACGTCAGTTTCGAACTAGTTCAAAAACTAAATTAAAGTTGAATGCTGCGCCTGTTCCAAATTCTGAATTTAGTTCTTGAACTCAGGTTCTGTCCCTAACCCCTGAATTCTTCGAAGCGGTCCTATTTTTCAATCGGTTAGAGTTCGTAGTTGTAAGAACTTTCTGCTAAAATGTGTAGCACCGACTCAGTTTAGGTGCATCGTTTCAAATTCTAGTAGTGAAGAAGGGGAAAGCTGATCAACTAATTGATATACGAAAGTAAGAACTAAGCGTTTCAGTTATATTCGTATTCACGACTTCCAGTTATGTCTTTGACATTACACTCCCGTACTTTTTTTGGTATCCGTCACATTAGTTTTATTATATTGTTGATATTTATGTATCGATAAATCGATTCGGCTTCGAATATTACCAGAAAGATCATGTTAAATACTAATCAACCTGTGGTAAATCTAGTAGCACTGTCTTCATTCCGATATACGTCAACCAAACGATATTAGTGTGTGTGTGTTTTTTTTTACAAGGTGAAATACCTTATGTACTTTCCCAGCTCACGCGCTCGGTAGTTGTCAAGCTACCGCTATTGTGAACCAGAGAGTGGGACTGGCTGAACCTTACCCACTAAAACACCTTGGACATCTTGCCTCGATCCCCCCGGAACTAAGCTTACCTCAATACTTCGGGGGAGGCTGTGCTCATGCACTTCTTCGTTTGGGAGAAAATGAGCTCCTGCTCTCTTCATCCATCTCGGCTGTGCTCATGCACTTCTTCGTTTGGGAGAAAATGAGCTACTGAGTTTCTCTCTTTATCCATCTCGATCCACCTTTAGCGCCTCGACGACCCAATGCCGCTACGTCACGCCACACTACTCGACTGATCCCCGACGATGGATCTAGCCTACACCGACTGAGAGTTTCCCCTTTTACGTCACGCGGGACACCCGAAGGAGTGCCGAGGTCTGCTTTGCGATTCCGGTTGGAGCATGGCTTCCGGTTCGCTGATGCCCCGACGACTCGAATCGGTGTTGTGGCGTCTACTCGACTAGTCCCCGGTGATGGATCTAGCCTACACCGACAGAGAGTTCCCCGACGATGGAAGTTCTCCCGAAACCGACGTTTTCGATACCCGTCCACGGCCCGACCGTGAGGATGCCTGGGTCGATCCAATGATGCCGGTTGGAGGATGGCTTCCGATTCACTGGTGCCCCGACTATCTTAACGGTGCTACGCCACGATCTACTCGTCTAATCCCCGATGAAATATCTAGACTACACCGACGGAGAGTTCTCCGGCGAAAGAGGCTCTCCCGACACCGAGTTTCCTGTTGCACCACACGGGACACACGAGAGAGTGCCGAGGTCGGTCCGGCGATTCCAGTTGGAGCATAGCTTCTGGTTCGCTGGCGCCCCGACGACACAAGTCGGTGTTATGGTGGCTACTCGACTAGTCCCCGCCGAAGGATCTAGCCTACCGCGACAGAGAGTTCCCCGACGCTGGAAGTTCTCTCGAAACCGACGTTCCGAAACCGGTTTACGACGCGCCTACTCAACTAGCCCACGGTGGTGGGTCTAGCCTACCCGACGGAGAGTTTCCCGGCGAAGAAACCTATCCCGAAAACCGAGCAGCATTCCACACGCTTCGTCCGTCTTCTTAGAATGCCGAAAACAGTCCGGCATTCTTCGTCTTTGGACCTAGATCATTTGACGCTGCTCTTCTCGCCAACTCCTCTGCAGTGTGGACATAATCTGAACAACTGTCCGGTTCACCGCGTTCCATTTTCCTTCGTCACTGCACATCCTTTGAACGATGTTCTCCGCGCTGACATCGGCGCCAACGATGGCAGTCATTTCGCTACGCGGTTGGATAAACCGTGGGCAACTGAATATTACGTGCTCCGGCGTTTCTTCTGTGTCCTGGCACTCAACACACAACGGCGACCTTGCGTGGCCAAATCTGTGCAAATATTGCTCAAACAGCCATGTCCAGACAGGAATTGCGTCAGTTGGAAGTTTACCTCGCCGTGCACTCGAGTTGTCCAAACCGACAGGTTAGGAATTAATCGATGCGTCCACCTTCCCTTCTCCGCGTTGTCCCACTGCTGTTGCCATTTAGTGAGCGTGTTGGCTCTCTCTCTGTTCCGGGCTCGTCCTGTGCCTCGATCCCTGTAGCATAAGCTATCCTCTTCCAGTAGCAGACAGATGGGGATCATTCCGGCTATCACGTGCACAGCGTCTGACGATATTGTTCGGTACGAACTTGTCACGCGCATTGCCATCAGTCTGAAAGTGCGGTTCAACTGGGCTCGGTTCCTTGCTGTCGTCAATGCCATCGACCACGCTGGAGCTGCGTATCGTACGATCGATGATGACACGCTCGCCAGTAACCTCCTCTTGCTACTGACAATCGCGGAATCATTGGGCATAATCCGAGATAACGCCAATATCACCTTCATTGCCTTCTTGCATATGTAGTCAACGTCACTGTTAAAGTTCAGTCGATCGTCCAGTATCGCGCCCAGATGCTTGACCTCACGCTTCGAATTGATGATGCACTCACCGACCGAGATGCTCGCATGCCTCCATGGCGAGAACCTCCACCTCTTCTCGAGACTCACCGATTACTAGGAGCGCCACATCATCCGCAAAGCCGACAATCCTAACTCCCCTGGGCAGATTTAGCTTCATCACTTCATCGTACATAATGTTCCACAACGTGGGACCCAGGATGGATCCCTGTGGAACGCCCGCCGTGACAGACATATTCTTGTATCCGGCGTCTGTCTCGTATATCAGCGTCCGGTTCTGAAAATAACTTTTCAGAATCTGACATAGGTACTCTGGTATCCTCAACCTGTGCAGAGAGTCGGCTATTGCTACCCAGCTGGCACTGTTGAAAGCGTTTTTCACGTCCAATGTGACCACCGAACAGTAGCGGTTTCCCCTTTTCTGCTGCTTCTGGGCCTTTTCCATGGTTTCCATGACCACTCGTATGGCTTCTACAGTGGACCTGCCTTTCCGGAATCCGAACTGCATGTTCGACAGACCGTTCTCGCTCTCAGTGTACTTCGTGAGCCTGTTAAGGATCACTCTCTCCAACAGTTTTCCGACTGTGTCCAACAAGCATATAGGCCTATATGCTGACGGATCGCCGGGTGGTTTGCCTGGCTTTGGTAGCAGCACCAGCTTCTGCCGCTTCCAGATGTCAGGGAAACTACCTTCTTCCATGCATTTTTGGAATGTAGTCCTGAACATGTCTGGATTCTCCAGAATCGCAGCTTTAAGGGCCATATTTGGAACCCCGTCCGGACCTGGAGCCTTCTTCACCGTTAAGGCTTTCGCTACCGCAAGCAGCTCCTCGTTTGATACTCGGATTTCATCGCCGCGGACATCCTGTACGTCGTACAGTACTGGCGGCCAGATCGTAGGCTCATGCTTCGGGAACAGGGTCTCGATGATAGTTTTCATCCTTTCCGGGCACCTATCCGGTGGAACTGCTGGACCTTTCATCTTTGCCATGGCCATCTTATAGGCATTACCCCACGGATTCTCGTTGGCGTTGTTGTTCAGCTCTTCTAAACACTCTTTCTTGCTGAGCCTGATTGCCTTGTTGAGTGCGGCTTTTGCTATTCTATAGGGCAATCGTCTTTCCTCCCATTCGCCACTGTTTCTAGCTCTCTGCATCCTTTTCCTGGCATGGAAACAACGTGCACGCAGGTCAGCGATCGTCGAATTCCACCAGTACGCCGGACGTCGCCCATTTCTGGGTTTCCTCATTCTAGGCATGCCCCGGTAACCAATAAGCACATACTAGTGCCGCATTATGACAGCAAATAACCTCTAATTGGCATTTGAATCGCATTTGAGACTGAATTAAGGCCGACTTTGGCAAAATATACGGCTATTCATAGAAAATGCTTTTTTATGGCTGGTATGCATTCTGAAAACTGATTTCTGATTGATTTACAACCGATGAGCTTTCAGATGGCAGATATAGAGCTATAAACATTTTTGGTGCTCATAAAAGGCTATTTTAATGCCATTATTAGTGCTTACTGGTTACCTGGGTGGTTACATCACACGCACGTGATAGTGTTGCAGTCAGCTCTTCCGCGCTGAGGTTTATTGTGTTTCGCTCGAGCCTCAGTGCTTCCACAAATACGTCCTTGTTAAAGTTCGCTGTTTTCCACTTTCGCTCACCAAACTGCATTCTGCTTGATTCCACCTGCGAGTCGCGTCCAACACAATACCGGATCGCTTGGTGATCGCTGTGGGTGTATTCTTCGCACACTCTCCAGTCCATGCTCCTTATCATTCCCGAGCTGCAGAAAGTGACATCTATGATGGACTCTCGGTCGGTTAGCTCTTCCGTTAGTTTGTCCAACATCCGGTTGAACTGTTCGATCGTCCATCGTGGAGGTGCATAACAACTACAGATGAAGACTCCGTTGATTTTGGCTATAACAAACCCTTCATCTGCGCAGTGCACCACTTCTTGAATGGGGTATTTTCCCACTGCCCATATCGCTGCTGTTTTGGCTCCGTCTGATGTCCAGTTTCCATCTCCGGGTGGAATTTGGTATGGCTCCGAAATTATCGCAACATCGCATCTATGTTCCGAAACAGATTGCCGCAGAAGATGTTGTGCCGTATCACAGTAGTTGAGGTTGATTTGCACTACCTCCACTGGGACTTCGTTGCACTCGCTCGTTTGAAGGCTGGGCATCTGCTACCGCCTGTATGATGTTTGTTATCCCCCGTGGCAGCGCAAATTAGGCATTTCGGAGGCTTCGTGCAATCCTTTACCTTGTGACCTTCCTCGCCACACCTTCTGCATAGTTTGCTCCTATCCGGCCCTTGACAGTTCCGTGCGAAGTGAACAAAACCCAGACACTTGAAGCACACGTTCGGTAGCTGGGAAACGCTCAGTGGGCACACAGACCAGCCCACACATATTTTCTCCACTTTCAACGCTTTATTAGCTGCATCTACTGGCAGCTTAATTGAGGCTACCTTGGTGCCGTCAGGTCCATTCCTGATACGGATGGTCATCTGGACCTCTCCTAGCTCGCATTGCTCCTTCAGGGCTAATTTTACATCCTCCTCCGTGGTAATCTCGTCCAGATCTTTACACCGGAGAGTCGCTTCCGGGCACAAGGCTCTTACTTCCACCTTGTTTCCGAGAGCTTTCTCGGTAAGCTCCTTGTACGAGATGCTGCCTGCTTTGGGGTTTCTTTTCAACTCGAGGAGCATCTCACCATTACGAGTGCGCCTGACCTTTTGCACGTCTTCCCCTAGCTCCTTAAGATCCGGGTTCATCCGCATAGCGCGTAGGACTTCGGCGTACGAGTCGTCGCTCGCTTTGACGATGAGAGCCTCGCTCTTATTCCTCGTCCTGACGACCTTACATTTTTGGGCGGGTTTTTCTTGTTCGCTTTCTCCTTTTTTTTGCCGACGACCTGCCATTCAGTGCGACTGTTTACCGCGTCGGTTGCTTCTGGTGGTAGTTTAGCTCCAGTGACACGGGCATCCTTGTGTCTCTTGAGACCACCTGGTCTAACATCTCCAGGCGATGCCCTTGGCCTCTTTGGTGTGAAGAAGGGTGTGGACTGCACCCCCGGGGGGACACTACTCGCCGTGTTGACCTCCCTCGTAGCTGTGTCGGCTTCTGCCCTTTGCATTTGCGCTGCGCGACGTGCCTCTAAGGCAGTTTTAGCCGCTAACAACTCCTTCTCCTCAGCTTCTGCTCTCTGCACTACGTTTTTCCACTCCTTTACAGCTGAACCAAGAGCGCCTTGGAGCTTAATCACCAACGCCTTGATGTCTTTTGTGCACGTTACTTCTCTTATCCACATACTCGTGCAGCTCGTCCACCAACTTTTTCGCTGCCTCTACCCTCGGTGGTTGTGGTGGTTTCGTCCACGCGCTATACTGCTGCTCGTTCGTGTGCTGCTTTTGCACCTGCTGGGTTTGCGGCGGCGGTGTCCTCACCAAGCCCTTCTTGACAAACGGATTTGTCACTTCTTTCTCAATTTTGATTTCGATTACTTCCATTCTTCAGGGTCCCCACTCCGGGCCGCTATCTCCACTCGTTGTAGTAGTCGCTTATGATCCCTAGGTTATCTTTGCGAGCAGGGAGGCCTAGCGAGGGTTGAACACGCACCTTCATAGGGTTCGTGTCCAGAGCCGGATCAGCGTAAGCCAGGAGTGCTCTCAACTGGGCCTACTACCCACCTTAATTGGTGCGAGTATTGAACGTACCCGGAGGCCTGCCAAGGTTTTAACGGGACGGAGGCAGACGTACTGTTGGCCCGCTCGCCGTTTCAAGTCGGTATCACCCTTCCTTACTCAGGGAATAGAACAGCACGAATGTCAGCCCATCATCGTCATCCGATCCGTTATACGCATCATGTCCGTTGTTGTTCGCCGTGGCCAGTATATAATAATCAGGGTCTTACTGGTATCGAACCTGATGTGCCGGTTGGCACTGCTGCTGGGCTTGTGTGCTTTGAGCGGTACACAGTCGCTTTGCTAGGGCCTACTTGCGGACACATGCAGCTTTTTAAAGAAGTTCAACAGAGTCCACTGCCGAACCCTATCACATCCTAGGCAGGCCCCCTAACTCGCAGTGGCCATGGGGAGGGGTCGTTAAGCCCTTGGACTAGTCCCTGCTGCCCCGGAAAGTGTGTGTGTGTGTGTGTGTGTGTGTGTGTGTGTGTGTGTGTGTACGTGCGTGTACGTGTGTGTGTCATCGCTATCCATCTGATATTTTCATATTTTTAAAAGGGCCATTCCAGATTATCATTGCAGTAAAATTTCAGACGTGAAACGTAAACGACCAAAAAAAAATCGAAATGATTCCAAACTGGATTTCAAAATAATGTGTGTTGTCTCACTGTTGGCATTAGGCCTTTTTAAGAAGAATACTGACATTTTAAATCTGATGCCGTTTTTCATTGAAAAACACCCCACTTCGAAAAAACGTTCAACGGTGGTCCTTCATTGGTCCAATACGTTGGATCATTGGTCCAATGAAAGTCTAATCAATCGTTCAACGGGAGGCCAACACGGGACCATCGTTTGCCAATTTTATTTTTATTGCTATCGCCATTGCTATGTTAAAAAGACGAATATAGAACCAACAATAGGATGGAAAACCCCTTTTAATCCACATAGTGGTGTGATAATGCCTTTCTCTTCTTTCATAACATTCTCATGAAAATATATTTCATACTTTTATTTTATAATTCCAGATACTAATTTTGACACCAATTGATTCAGATTGATTCAAGTAGTTCACAAAAGCATGCTTCAGTGTTTATGTCACACAGTCAGCATCATTTTTCCAAACTAGTGCTTGACATTTGCGTTGCCTATTTGTATGAGAACAGTGATGCTAATCTAAAAAATTTTTCGAAATCGAAAAAAACTTTTTGATTCCAAAAGGCTTAGAATTGCATGAAACGTCGAGATTTAGTGTGTCACCAAAAAAATTTTTTTTTGAAAGAATCGACTTTTTGGGACTTAGAAAACATATAAAGTCCCAGAAAGTTGATTTTTCCAAAAAAATTTTTTTGAGATGACACTAAATTTCGATGTTTCATGCAGTTTTAAGATTTTCGGCATCAAAAAAATTTTCGATTTTGGAAATTTCATGTACTCCCCCCTATGGTGCTTTTTCAAGATCGAAAATTGTCAAACCTTTACCACCGGGCAGCACTCCTTACGCATGTCCGATTTAGCTCAAATTTTGCATGAAGGCTTTTTTCGAGGTGCTTAAACTTTTGAGCACTAGAGCTTAACGGAAATAGAAGTGATCCCAAAAATTTGGCACCCTTATATATATAAGAGCGGTAAAAATCAATGTGTTTTGTCGGTTACGTCACTTATACCATCATATATCTGGAACCAAAAGTCACAACCATTTGATCTTCGAACTTGATTAATGGCCCGATAGTAGCTTTCAAACGAGCCCAAGTTTGTTAAAATCGGTTCAGCCATCCCTAAGAAAATTGAGTGCGTTAAAATACAACGCTTTTTGTCGGTTACGTGACTTATTCCATCATATCTCCGGAACCAAAAGTCATAGCCATTTGATCTTCCAACTTGATCAATGGCCCGACAGTAGCTTTCAAGTGAGCCCAAGATTGTTCAGCCGTCTTACCCTCCAACCAACCAGCAACTGCAACCAATGTACAACAAGGCGCATCTACAGCAACTCTCAACGAGCCCAAGACTACGATCAACAAGGAAAACGAAAAGTAAACGGAAATCACACACAACACCGACGATGAAGCAATGGATGATGAGATAAGCCACGGACGAAGTGACCCCCGATCCTCGTTGGATGGAAATGGAATCTCATCTCCCCATAGAAAAAGGATGACAACGAGATCCAATAGCAAAATAAAATTGTTAAGTAACAAAAACGTAAGCCAATCGGCCACATAAAGCTTCACGCAAAAAGGCCAGAATAAAAAATTTATTATAAAAAAAACACTATTTACTTGAATTTCATACACAGAAGTAACAGAAGCGCAATGCTTGGTTAGAGAGAACACAAACTTTTAAGCTTTCAAACCTGCCAAGAATAGAGCAATCTACTAAGTGCTGTTGTAGCCAACATCTCGAATGTTCGGTGAGCGATCAGATATAATCTGAAATAGAGCGAGCTGATTCGCAGCAGTAACCCACTCGCAGTAAGTATTGCTGCTGACTCTCACTCATCGTACCCAAAAGAAAACACCACTCGTGTTTAAAATGCACATTTTTGTGAGTGACTCTTTAGCGTGCGCGGAGAAGTGCGAGTAAGATAGAATACGCCTCGCACTTGCTCGAGAATGTACTGTTTGCACTGTGTTCTCGCTCTATTAGCAACACTGGAGAGCTCATCTATCAATTGACTAGAGGTGATTTCTTTTCCAGTGTAATATAACTTTTTGAGGTGTCATTATAACAGCAAAGATTTACAGGGTGGGTCGCACCTTTCAAAAATCCGCATAGTTTTGTGACTTAGCTGACGACGTTGATATCGTGACTCGTAATTTTGAGATGATAATAGAAACATACATAGGACTAAAAGTCGAGGATTGACGGATTCGGTGGCTGATTAGAAATGCAACACACTTAAAAACGTTCACTATCGGGCCCGATGAAAAATGAACTTGTAGTCATCTAAGCTATTTTTGATTGTATTGATGATTTTCACCCGGCACACTGGGGGCAGGCCAGAAGCAAGTAAATATCGTAACAGAACATGGGTTCGATTTTGTATTACGTTGGAGGATGAGAGGTAGGCAAAAATCTGTATTCAGTCTTGGCAATATGTATTAAATCTGTATCCTGCATAAAATCCGCATGGACGTATAAAAATCAGTACATTACAGATAGTTCCGTATGAATGGCAACTCTGTTGGTAAATAAAAAAATAAACACAGTCTAGATGACAGACTGATTGTTTTTGGTTGGGTAACGTGGCGCCATCATGACATATGCGAGTACTGTCCCAACTGAAGGAATATTCGAAATGATCGTTAAAATGATTAGAGAATTTAATTCGAGTGTCCTGTCTGTTAGGCTGTGTTATTACTTAGGTTATTCTCCTATCAAAAAATATCAATTCCCCTATCAAAAATACACAGTTTTGAAGTTACTATTGAGTCTTTGATTGAATTTCGTAGTTTCTTTCTTGACGTATTTCAAAGTGCAAATAGTTAATTCTTTCCTAAATACGTTTCCTTCTGAAGGCAATTTACATAAGTTTTTCTTTGTCGTAGCATCCACTATGTATAGTACTTTAAGCTTAATAAATTTACAATACAACATCTTACTACTAGTTTCCTTAAATATCATAATAGTATTTCGGTATTCATCAGTTAACCAAATGTAAAAATATAAGTGTAAGTCAATCAAAAGTCGCGCATTTTTCGGAGAAAGCCTTTATCGTGTTTGATGTCATGTGAACGAGCGTGTTAGTAGAACGAAACCGTATATGGTAGCAACGAAACGTGACACTGCTGAACCGAGAAGGGTTTCACTGTTAAACCAGTAAATCTCATCATGCATACAGGTAAAACAAAGCCAAACCATGATAATTTTCACTTGAAGGTTAGCAAGCTGAGCAACAATTCAACTTGTCTGTTTCAATGGCTAGGCAAATAAACAGCCATGCAAATTAGATTAAGTAGATTGAAATCATTTAAACTTGTTTTACGGTTAGATTGGCCCACTCCCATTTTGGTTAAACCGTATAATTATAGTCAAAGGAAGTGTTAAAGTAGCTTTTTTCTATGTTTATAAGCTCTATATCAGTCGCTTAATTTATTTCATTTCTGTGAATCTTTGCCTAGCTTGAAACTTTTTATGCTGCAGTGTTTACCGCTTCTTTTCATGATATAAATTCCTGTACTGTACTAAAGGAATAAAATATTATATTCTCATATTACATCAGTTTTATTTTTTGTGAACTTGAATATAAACTATAAAGTTTATTTGGATATAAACTAACATAACCTTTCAATTTGTAATTATGCCAAATGTTGATTTTTTCGGTATTTTGCATTGCTCTAAATGGCGTATTATGATTTCACTTTTCTCAATAGTTCTGGAACTGGAATTCTGCTAAGTCCTTTCATTTGAGTTTAATTTTGTGAAAATCGCCAACTCTGAGAAAATCAAGTTCCGTTTTGAAGTTTTAGGTCACTTCACCGGTACTTCCGGAATCGATAACTGGCATCCGGTGTAGCAAGCAAGTTACGTTCAGCAAGCAACTGTCATAACCTACAAATTGGAACAGTTTTGAGCCGATTTTAGATTTTTTTCTCTATTTTGCATGGTCGCTCTTAATGACGAATAGAAATTTTAAACACGCTTTACCCTATAGTTTCGGAAATTAATGTTGGGTCTGGACAAAAATCGATAGCGTTATATGATATTATAAGCACTTTCATTCGAAAATCGGTGCGGCCATCTCTGAGAAAATCAAGTGAGTTCTGTATTGAAGTTTTTGATCAATTTTCCGGCACTCCCGCAACTGGGAACTACCCAAGTAGCAAGTTTCGTTATATTAGCTTATTTGAGATCAGTTTGCAACCACAAATTTGAGTGATTGTTACTAATATCTAATCAATGATATGGGATGGTAAAAAAATGTTAACATAACGAGGGGTGTACCGATAGAAAATAGTTCGCCCAGGTTTAATATAGATGGAACATTGCCCCTGGAAATTTATGTTTATTTATTTATGAAGGTACTACAAATAGTGGCCAAAACCGCAAAGTGGAACTCACTTTATTTCCTCGAAGATGTTTTATGATTAATACAAATAGATGGTATTTGTGCTCCCTGTTCCGAGTGCTCAGGACAAATTGAAACAAATTGCTTTCTTATGGTAATTGGTCGTCTAGTCATTAACCCATTTCGATCATTCAAAATATAGCTTTAGACTTTTCAAGAAGAGCACAATTTACAATTATTTATTTAGGAGTTAATGTTTTGCAAGTAGCATTTACTTTACGGCTGCTTAGCGGTTCAAGTTTGCAATAAGCAGTTCAATTTGAACTACTCTGCACTTTTCAACATTAAGTTCTATGAACATTTTTCAACATTAAGTTCTATGAACAACGCTTCTCCCACTCTTGAACGAGTTAATTAGAATTCTTCGAATAACGAAGTTACTGCTAAATCAATTTACATCGATTTGCAAAGCTTTACGCTTAAAAATATCCAAATTAACGCTACACTGAAATGAAAATCTTATTTATATTCATTAGATTTGTCATATGAATCATATGCAGAATATAATTCATAGAAATTATATGGAAACTTATAATCTTTATTTAATGTGTACGTCAAATCTAAATGGACGTTATCATAATGAAAGTTATGAAAATATCCCATATAATTTATATGGAAATCCAATGAAAGTCGTGAATAGTTGTGTCCTCGATATTCATCAACTGCTCCAGACCATTTCTTCAGGAGGTTCCGCATCTCAATGTAATTTTAAATTGCTGACAAGACAGCTCATCCAACTTCGTTCAAGGATATGCGTTAACGGACCATGAAATATATATCCGGTACATTTCATTGTTCTATCTGTCTAGTAAGATTCATTTTTTTAATTTTCAGTCTCGGGATCTCACTTCTCTTTCGCAAATATCATGAGGTGCTCCCTTACCGAATGGAATATTAGTAAAGCTTGAATCCTCAACGAAAAGTAGTTCTGCTATTATCTGCTTATCTTATCTGCTATGTTGAACACATCTTGTAACTATTATTGGAAATGCTAATAAAGCAAAATCATTAGAATATCATATAATGTGAAAAAGAAAATTTAGCTCAGTGTAGGATATAATTTTACAGGCCAAGAGCAATACATTTGCTCATGATAAACATATTTCGCCTCTAGCCTCATAGCTCACACCTTTTGACTAGGAGTAACCGCTCTCGAGATATTTATACATGAAATTCAAAGTAGGTACTCACATTTTTGTCGTATTGCATAGTTTTAGTAAGTTATAGGTAATTGTTTGTTTCATTTAGGATAAATGTTGAACGATTAATTGGACGTTGATTCGACCAACGATAAAACGTATTGGACCAACGAAAGACCACCGTTGAACTTTTTTTTGTCGTGAATACGACTTACTTTACTATGGGGTGCCTTTTCAAAATTTACCCTCTGAGAGAGTGGTAAGTTTTTGATCGTGAATATCTCTTGTTGTATCTAACGAATCAACATAATTTTTGCTACATGACATCGGCAATATGATCACAATTTTATGATAAAATATTCAGTTGTGTGACATAATCTCGAATAATTCAAAATAAAACTTTTCTGAAATGTTTGGTATAAACGAGTATCAAAGAGGATATTTCATAAGGCGCGTTTGCCTTTCTCGTATTTTTAAAGCTCATAGATCAGTGATCTGTGAAAGGATTTATATAATCTACACACCTAGAAAATTTCGCAGAATTCGGTAATTTTTTACCGAATTTTCAACAGCTGAACATTCGGTAGTCAGTTCATTAATTGGATTGTTTACCGATTGTTCGGTAATTGCTGAACTGTCAAACAACTACCGTAAACTGTAAACCAAATGGATCTAACTGATTGTTCGATAATTTGTTGTTATTTTTTTTATTTTCCTTTGGTTAAAATTCTTTTATTTTCGGATTTTAGAAAACTACACATATTCACAAAAACGAATGAAGAAAATTCCAACCTGCTATGGTTTTATTCCACGAAAAAAGTGTCAAATGTCCCGGCTGACCGGAATTATGAGCACCTTCCAAAACACTGCACAAACCGTCGAGTCCACTAGAAATTACCCTTGAAAGATTTGTGTAGGCAGCAAGTGGACAAGTGCTACAAAATAATTTTCTGTCGATAAGGAAACAAAAAGTTTTTAGTGGTTCTAATGTTTTAAAAACTTTAGCACCTGTTCCTCAATCCATTCGATGAACTCTATAAGATTTTTTCCGTTTGATTAATAAAAAGACACTTACTGAAAATTTGATCCACTGTTTGACAGTTAGTTTTCACGACAATCAGTATTTACAGAAGTTCGGTTATTGGAAGATTATTTTACCATACGGACGGTATGGGTTTTACCGTACTCGGCGACTATTCAGATTTACCGTATGAATTGTATATCTATCTACAGAACTCTGTAATGAAAACTGATCGTCCGGTAAAAATTTGCATATTTTTTGTAAAATGACGTTCATCTACCGAAATATCGGTAATTTCTATTGATTACCGAAAGTTTTCGTCAAAAAATTACCGAACAACGGAATTGAATCTTAGTGTGTAACTACCAATAGAATCGAAATTTTTCAATTTAAGCGTGTATAGAAAAAGCATTGAAGTATTTCAATAGTACACTATTGAAAAACCTGCCTTATTTGACCCATGTCAACACCAGCCAATCAGAACGCATTCTGAGGAAGAGAACAAAATATCTGCTGTTGTACAACAAATCGTTCGAGAAAATGTTCCGAACAGTGTTTAATATCGTAGTGAGTTCCACAATTTGGACCGTCCATTTGTGAAAAAGCTACAAACGAAATCAGGTTAGAACAAACCTCTCAGCAAAAATTGGATCAGTTTGGATTCTATCGCCACTGCGAGCAGATGTATTGTGTGGTTTTGAGGACAAATACTCGAAACCCGACCATCTTTAATCCACAAGGAAGCGGTTAGATCTTATTGGGCGTTGAGCGTTTGCTGAATGAAATACTCGTTCAGTTTGCTGGATCGGTTTGTTGTTGTTTTCTTTCCTACGAATATAGTGTGAAAATTGAGTATTTTCTTCATATGAAAAGAGATTGTGTTGTTATTCTACGAGAAGTAGAAGTATTCTACAGGTATGCAGTGCTCAATTAAAAAAATAGGTGGATAAAAACTTCCACAATTCTCCAGTAAAACTTGTCCAACGACACTCCAACTCCTCATATTGAAAATGGATCAACAATAGACCTCTGTCTGCCAGATTTGTTGAACGAAAAAAATGGCGCTTGGTTCAACGGTCTGTTTCAAAATCGGCAAACGAAGGTCCCGTGTTACTCTTTCGTTGAACAATTAATTGAACATTCATCCGACCAACGGTTCAACGTATTGGCCCACAGAGAAGGTCCGTTGGACTTTTTTTTCTTAGAGGAAATGAGTAGACTGATACGAGTAGACGAAGAAAGAATGATATTTCAGATATAAAAAATGGGCCTGGTAATTTAGGTGGACAAGCTTTTTGAAGTTTACAATCTTTATCGAATTCCAATATTGAATCGGATGAACAATCGTTGAGATCCCAGATCAGATATTTCGAGACACTTCGTATGAGTCACCGCATGTAATCTAAGCATGTGCGTGAACGAGCGGAAGGTTGGACTATTTGTAATATACATGAAGCTAACAAACTTTATGGATTCAACCGAAGTTAAGTAACTCATGTTGCATTAATTTGAAGCTAATCACATTAAATTATCTATAGTGGAAGGGTTTTTCAAAGATATTACAACATTTGGTGGATATTTTATCAAAGTGGACGAAAACGAAATAAATCCTCAAGTGGGCCAAAATACCTCTGTTACCCCTCTCAGCAGGCCGTCCAATTTTGTTGATTTTTGAGCGCTTGTTGAACGATATATTGCACGAAATATTCGTTCAATTTGCTGGAACGGTTTGTTGTTGTTTTTTCTCTTGCAAAAATAGTGTGAAAATTAAGTGTTACCTTTACATAGAAAGGAAATTTGTTGTTATTCTACGTGAAGTAGAAGTATTGTGCAGGTAAGTATTGTTAGTTTAAACAAATAAGTGGGAAAAACTTCAGAAATTCTGCAGTAAAACTAGTCCAACGGGGCTCCAACTCCTCATGTTAAAAATGGCTCAACAATGGACCTCTCTCTGCCGGGTTTGTTGAACGAAAAAAATGGCATTCGGTTCAACGGTCTGTTTCAAAATCGGCAAACGAAGGTCCCGTGTTGGACTCTCGTTGAACGATTGATTGGACTTTCATTGGACCAATGATCCAACGTATTGGACCAATGAAGGACCACCGTTGAACGTTTTTTTCTAAGTGGGACCCTAACAGGACTACGACTTTTCCAAATCTTACTAAATTAAAGCCATGGTCATGGTGATTAAAGGCATAAGAATTTTATGCATTCATACGATGTAAGAATACAATCTACTTGTAACGAATAGATTGAGAATCAAATGTAATAGTATTTTCAACGTCATCAAATACCTACGATCCCTAGAATAACACTTTTTTCAATCCACTTATAGCAAACAGGATACAGTACCTTTTTCACCACAGCAGTGAAGAGAATAAAGTTTGTACTGGAACAAAATAATGAAGAGAGGATATTCGTGTGACAAGTTGTATAATATAATGATACTTCCACGCAAGCTCAAAAGGTTGCAACCAACATCGTATGAAATCGAAACTTGAATACAACTTTGCAATTAATTCATTTTTTAGCTCGTTTCCAATTCTGCTCACGTTTCATGAAATGTATCGTGCTACTTGTTGCATATCATACGCATAAGAAATGATAGAGTGCCTATAGCCAGAGTGACGACATCTCATTTGTCGATTTGTTGGTACCTTCGTTAGCTTTACATTGTATTTGACAGGTCATTTGCTCGTTTGGAACAAAGCTGTCATTACAAATGAGCTGCTTTCGTCACTCAGGTTTTAGACACTCTAAGAAAAGGTACACTGCCAAATGGAAAGTAAGATATTTGCAATGAGTCCTAAGAGTCCATGAAATGTTTACAGTAATGCCAGAACGTACTTATAAAATGTAAAATAAATAGAGTTCTAAATACAAAGTTCTTCGCTGTGAGTAAGAAATATTCTATTCAGCGCCCGTTAATATATCATGGAACGTTTAAAACAAAACACAACACTATCTAATGTTACCAAAACCGAGTTTTTGTTTACCGAGGATTAAAAATCAATTCTGAACATTTTGTTATCTTAGTAAAAAATGCTTCGATGGACGAAACTATCATTCAGTTCCATCACTCAAATACAAATTTTAGAATATTTTTCAGAAAATGTTTCAATTATTTTCAAAATTCGTGAATAAATGTGTACCTGGGCAACACTGTATTTCTTCCAACTTTTTGGGATTTTCAGCAAATAAATGATTATTTTTGTCGAAATGTGGTTAACTGATGCAAGGAATGAATTAATTCTAGCCAGTGACGATTGGAATTATTCCGGGTTGGCGGTCCAATGCATAGGGCTCTAGTCGTACAAGGCAGTTGTCGTATGTTCGAAATCCGGAAATTTCGACCTGGAAGGATTCGTATTGTCAGTAGGATCGTAGCACCTCACAGATAAAAAATTTACTACATCTATTTTCATGCATATATTTGGAGCAGGCAAATAAACATGCAGTTACTTTACAATTCTGTACGTTTCAATATAATTTAATCGCAAAACTGATCGTTAATAGAAATATAGAGTTCAATTCGTCGAAAATTAAATGCGATCCAATTTAGTTTTGCATCGATGCTGGTTTTCAACCAATTTTTCGATTCAACCAATGTCTATTCCATGTTATTATTGATTTACATGTCGTGTAAATTTTATAATTTCTTTCTGTGCAGCCATGCAATGGTTCTGTACACGCCGAATCAGCTGCGAAGTCTGTTGAAACAGAAGTTTGCTTTGACGATTGAAATTAGTTAGTATATGCAAATTTGCCAATGCAATATTATTCATCAGGGTCAAATTTAATTTATACTGTTATATAAAAAAATGATGCCTAAGAAGCAGTTGTAGGAAATCTGAAAAATAACCCTGAAGGGAAAGTGAAATCGTTTACAATAATTAGAGAACCAAGCAGAAAAAAAAACAAAATTAGATTGAAAGTATCTTTAATATATTAAATATTATTCGCAATTTTTCAAAAAAAAAATTTTTTTTACTAGTTGATAACCTTATGTACATAGAAAATACTAAAATCTATTAATTTTTAGTTACTATTGACTTCCCTTTTCATTTAAATTATATTAAATTTGTTTTCCAAAAGTGGTTAATTTTTGCTGGTTGACAATATCATTTTCAGTTTTTTTATCTTCTCAATCAAAAAATATTTGTAGTTAATTTTTGAAATGCATGGGTTATTGCACCAATAGTAATATCATTAGCCGAGTCAGAATATTATTTTACATATTATGCAGGTTATAATCAACGGTATATTCGCTCCGGTTGTAAGAAGCATTATCAATGGAAAAATAAAGTGAAAAATGTGAAATACTATTAAATAGCTGTTAAATGTTGTGAGCAGCAAAATTAGTTTTTATTATTGACGAATGCTAACAGATGTTATGATCAATTCGATTATAAAGGTTGCGGATTGGTGGTTAAATATAAACTACTAATGCACTGGTGAGTCGAAAACGAAACGTAAAACATATAAAATTATGCATGTACTTTTATTACATGCCAGTACCCTTGAGGTACCGGAACCCCTGAATTATAATTATTAATTCTATAATTCTGGAGACGGAATCTGAATTGTGGCAGCAGATAAATGTAATGTATTTTTTGTTTTTCAAATGAAAGGACTTATGGTCGCATAGATGGCTTTTGAATTTCATCCCGATACGACTTCCGGTTCCGGAATTACAGACTCATATGTACTAAAAATATGAAAGAAATTGTCACTCACTTTTCTCAGAGATTGCGTGACCGACTTTCACAAACTTAGATTCAAACGAAAGGTCTTATGGTCCCATAGTTTGCTATTGAATTTTGTTACTATCCGACATCCAGTTCCGGAGTTATAAGGCAACATGTACCAATCTATGAGTAAATGCGCACTCAATTTTCTTGGAAATTTATAAACCGATTTTTACAAACTAATATGCAAATAAAAAAAACTTAAAATCCTTTAAAAAGTACTCGAAAAATTGATCCAGATCAGACTTTCGGTTCCGGTACTACGGTACGATAAGTGAAAACTTTCAATTTCTTGAATATTTGTTTCAATTTCATAGAAGTGATGGCGAAACGGAGCAAAAATTTTTATAAAACTTACTGGTAAATTCATCTAGTTGGCAGACCTTGTTATTTAGTGGATATATAAATCAACTTTGGACTACTAGTCCCCGGTTTCCGCTTCCGGACGCACCGGTAAATAGTGAAAAAACGGAACTCACTTCGATTTCTCAGTATCGGCTAGATCTATTTTCACAAATCATGATTCAAATGAAAGCTCTCAGTGTCTTAAAAGATACTGCGCAGTCCAGATCCGACTTTCGGTTCCAAAATTATAGGGCGATGAGTATCAAAACTGTTCAAAATGTCATACTAAATTAATCAAAACCGGTACGCATCGGTACATGCTGGTACGGAAGAAGAAAACACTACCGTCTAGCACATAGCGAGCTTTCTTCAATTTTATACAGCGTGCAGAGTTGCCACATTTAAATCTATACTAACTTGACATAACTGTTTACAAATTGAAAAGGTTATGGTAATTGATACCCAAAGAAAGTTTTTGATTTTATTCGAATTTGAAACAAAATCCTGACAGAATCTTCTAGTGATGTTTCTGAAAATATAAGATATAGATATATTTATTGATTTATAGATTTACTTATTGTTTTTGCCTTTCTCATATAGAAAGATAAGCAATCAATGTGAAAACCGACTTTTGAGCCTTTTTTTGTCATATACCATTTGACTTAGCTCGTCGAGTACGATAAATGTCTGTGTGTACGTAACAAAAATATGTATTCGATTTTTTCGGAAATATCTGGACCGATTTTCACAAGCTTAGGCTTCATATGCCTCAAATGAAAACTCTTACAATTTTATATAACCCTACCGAGTTTCATCCGGGTACGACTTCCGGAATTACAGGCTGATAATCCTAAAAATATAATTTTCGGAAGCGTGTTTTTATACATGACACGGAAAAATCACATTCAAATAGCAGTATAATTTTTCAATTAGGCAGGTATAGTTAGTTGATGACCAAATACGTTGATTTTAGGGCATACTGGATCATCGTTTGATAAGTTGAATAAAGAGATCATTTAGTAAAACAGAGTAATCAAATGTGTAACGTTGGAAAAATCTTATAACTGAAAGGAAAAAGACACTCCTGCAATTGTCACAGTTCACGACATGGAAGCAGGAATCAGAACTAATTGGCTCAAGCGGCACGTTCCCATAGTTATTTGGAGATTTGTGCCGTGCCATTACTTCTCATCAATTTCCTGATGGGAAGAAAGGGATAAAAGGAACATGGAAGGGAATTGTGAAGTGGGTGACGTGAAAAAAACAGCACAAAACATTAAAAAACAAATCGTTCTGCATCCCCGAAAGGATGCCGAACGATCTGCAGGTGCCAAAATGCACAGTTAAGAAATGGGTGAGAAACGATAAAATATCGTATAAATCCTCCGCATACACATACTCAACCATGTATGGAGAACCAAAAACCCGGATACGTAGTTGCGTCAATGCGGGACAGTTACATATCAGATGATATGAAGTACCGTAGTCGCATTCACACAAATCACACGAATAATACTCTGCACGCTGAATAGTAGCCATGTGATAATTGAGTTTGCAATGTCCAGTCAGAGCTCTGACCAGAATACTGAAATGATGCTTGGAAAATGCAGTAGAAATTTTGACATTTTCACATTCAAATCGTGTGAAAATGCTTTTGTCTGAGCGCAAGTTTGCAAGCTGCGCCAGTTGCTTTATCCAACTAGTTGAAAGTGGTAAAAAGAGGTTCAGGACCAACGAAATTATTCGTTGAACCAGCTCTAGCCAACTCATCAGCCCAGTCATTTCCAGTAATACCTGAGTGGTAAGAAGTAAACAGCATTTGAAATGCTGAAGCCTTCAATTTGAGTTCGACATGCGATCACTAGATTCGACCGTGAATCATTCGAACTGTGTGCTTTTAAAGCTGCCTGACTGTCAGAACAAAAATAAACTCGTTTACCGCAGATTCTCTGCTGAAGTGCCGATTGTATTCCACACATAATCGCGTAGATTACTATACTATTCAGGTACTATCAATCTCCTAGTGTACTCCAGCCCCTAGAATCACATTGAACTGGTACAGCGATCATATCATAGAATTCAAATGCGATTGAGGACTGTGGTTGTAAAACAGAGATTGTACAACGTTTTTGCCTTTCTCTATAGAAAGGTATTAAAATTGCTGGAAAAACCGACTTTTGAACGGAGCCTCGGAGACCCATAGTGTTATATACAATTCGACTCAGTTCGACGAGTTCGGAAAATGTCTGTGTGTGTGTATGTGCACTTTTCGAAGACATTTGAACGCGCTCAATTTTCTCAGAGATGGTTGAACCGATTTTAACAAACTTGGGCTCGTTTGAAAGCTACTATCGGGCCATTGATCAAGTTCAAAGATCAAATGGCTGTGACTTTTGGTTCCAGAGATATGACGGTATAAGTGACGTAACCGACAAAACAAATTGATTTTTACCGCTCTTATGCATATAAGGATGCCAATATTTTGGGATCACCTCTAATATCGTAGTGCTCAAAAGTTTAAGCACATCGAAAAATGTCCTCATGCAAAATTTGAGCTATATCGAACATGCGTAAGGGGTGCTGCCCAGCGTTAACCGTTTGATAATTTTCGACTGAAAAAGCACTATAGGGAGGGGGGGGGGGGGGGGGTGGTGCTGCCAGGCGGTTAATGTTTGAAAATTTTCGGTCTTGAAAAAGCACCATAGGGGGGCTACATGAAATTTCTAAAATCGAACATTTTTTTTATGCCGAAACTCTTAAAATTGCATGAAACGTCAAGATTTAGTGTCAAGTCCCAAAAAGTCGATTTTTTCAAAAAAATTTTTTTCGGGATGACACTAAAGCTCGACGTTTCATGCATTTAGGCAAATATAGAAAAAAATCACTGAATAGAAATCGTATGCCATAATTTTTCAGACTTCAACGAAATTTTTGTGTGAATATCTTGTTGCTGGACAACAAGGTTTATTTTAAAATATTTTTTTCACAAAACCGATCGTTCTCACCGATTAAAGTTGTTTCAGAAATTGACTAAAAAGTAATAAAATTTTACTTTTTTTCTAAAAGAGAAAATGCACCACATGCAAATAGCTGATATCTAATTAAGCAAGTTTAACAATCAAATTGTACATGCTCTAGAAGTCCGTGTATTCTTGAAGTCAGCAAAAAATGATGCATGAAAATACATGTCCTTGTCATATTGTTCACAATTACTGGAAACATCAACTTCCATACTGTTTAAAAGTACACGCGATACTTTTAAGAACTTAAAAGTACAGAACAAGTTACTCGTGAACTTTTTCGCTGCCTAAGAAAACACGTGTCTTTTTTTGACAGTTGGATAGTACAGAAAAGTTTTCGCGTGAGCTTCCTCGCTGCGAGGAAGTTTTAGCAACTTGAAAGTACAGAACAAGTTTCGTGTGAACTCTCGTACTGCATAGAAGCTGAACAATGTATTATAGTAGCTGCTTAGAAGTTGGTTCGGTTGCATCGTGTGAAGTTTCAAGTGTTGCTTAAGCAAATCAGTCCCTTTCATCCGATTTTTTGGTTAGTTGAGTGAATGTACTTTAATCGCGTTAATCGAAATAGTGTATGTCAGGCTCGTACCCACGATTTCGTTTTGGGAGGAGCCCTCAGATAAACAACCTCACCGAAGATTGCTTATGTACATAATTTTCGGTGCATCTTTACCGGCGTTTTGAACAGACTCTTATATCTTTTCCACTGAAATTATCATTAAAAAGTATTTAAATAGAATTTATGACTGTAACCGACATTACTGCATTACATTTCTTAACGTTGACTGTCATTTCAGTCTCACATGTCTAAGACCTTCGAAATGTCCATTTCTATAGGGTTCGTCATGTAACTTTTTTTAAACATGCAATAAAACACAAACGGTTAATCCGATTTCAAAATTTATTTTTTCATATTAAAGTACAATCCTTCCGGTTAATTGTGGAATATAATTTCATTCAAATGGCAGCCTCGGCTGGCCTTGCAGTACGCCATACGGTTGGTCCAGTTTTTTAGTATATTTTCGATTGTATGCATCTTTATTTCAGCTATGGCTGCACGAATTTTGTCCTTCAAGGCTTGAATTGCCTCTGGCTTGTCCACAAAATACTTATCTTTGACATCCCTCCAAAGATAATAGTCTAACGGCGTCAAATCACAGCTCCGAGGCGGCCAAACGACATCCGAATTTCGACTGATAATTCGATCTTCGAAGACTGTGCGCAGAAGATCGATCGTAGCGTTGGCTGTGTGGCACGGAGCGCCGTCTTGGTGGAACCAAATGGTGTCTAAGTCTTTCTCTTCAAGTAACGGAAATAACCAATCGCTAATCATGGCGCGGTCGCGCTCGCCATTGACCGTGGCGGCGGCTCCTGGCCCAATGATGCCGCCAGACAAAAATCCGCACCAAACCGTCACTCTCTGAGGATGCATCGGCTTCTCCATGATAACGTGTGGGTTTTCCGTCCCCAGATACGACAATTTTGCTTAGTAACATACCCGCCGAGATTCGTAAAACTGCAACTATTTTCACGTGTTCCTCAAGCGTGTACACAACCATTTTCGTTCAGCGGAAGGTTAAAACTAAGTTTCTGTCAAATCAGAAGTGATATTAAGGTTACCAATGTCGAAATAACCGCTAGTTAAAAAAAGTTATATGGCGGACCCTGTAGAGCACAAAAATCCAAAACACTTGCTATAGATTTTGAGAAGTGGTTCGAGATAGCTCCCTTCGTTTTGTAAAGAACGAAAAACATCTTCTAAATTTGTTGGTCATATTAATTGATGACCATACAAACTTACTTTGGCGATACAGGTTTCGATATCAGGTTCCGGAAGCAGCGGTCTAAAATTCCAAAACGAAACTCACATCGATTGCTCAGAGATGACTTGAGGTTTATAAACAACAATAGTTCAAATCAGGTGAGCAAGGTGGGTGGGTAAGTAATTGGAACCCTAAACCGTTGATTTTAACCATGGTAGCGATGCTCATGTGCTGCATGTAAGGCTCTTTCACAGAGATCTCGGTCTTTAATCGCTCAAGTAATTCACGCTAAGTATTCGAAGCACGAGTCATTCATCAGTCCATTGTTGGGTAATCATTTTGTTCTCTGGTAAATAATAAAGATTGTCCCAGAAAGTATGGACGCAACGAAAAACCGCTGCCATTTCGCAATGGTTCAGAATCTGTCAATTTTTATGGCTGCGTCCTGTTGTTTACACTCTTCTCTAACCACTTGTGCAGTTGTTTATTCGTTTTCATCAGTTTGTTTCGAAATGCCGGGACTTTCAGTAGAACAACTTCGAAAAATTGTGTACAAATGGTGCGCAGAACGCGGACTGTCACTGAGAAAAATAGCAAAAATGGAAGGAGTAAGTGAAAAAGCCGTGCGAAATGCATTCAGGAAGTTCGGTGAGGATAACACCTTTGAGGATAAATCGAAAACGGGTCGAAAAAAGGTTCATCTAACCCTCAGTTGGATAAACGTATACTGAAGGCGTTCGAGCAAAATAAGGAGGTTTCAGCTCGGGATGTGGCCAAAAAAGTGGGCACTTCAAGGTTAAATGTTCTTCGTGCTAAAGAAAGTTTGAATCTTCGAATCTATAAGAAGCAGAAACAACCAAAACGTAGTCCGAAACAAGAAGCATCGATCAGGCCGAGGGTTCGAAAGCTGTACAATACGATTCTTGCTGGAAATTTGAGCTGCATAATCACGGACGACGAAACCTACGTGAAACTCGATTACAAATCCTTGCCGGGATCACAATATTATACGGTGCGAGAAGGGCAAATGTTAAACCAGTCCGAAACATCGATTGAAGTCGAAAAATTTGGTAAGAAAGCTATGGTCTGGCAAGCAATTTGTAGCTGCGGTAAGATTTCGAAACCCTTCATCACCACTGCTTCAATGAACAGCGAAATATACATCAAGGAATGTTAACAAAAACGACTTCTACCCATGATTCGAAGCCACAAGGATCCTGTTGTTTTCTGACCAGATCTTGCTTTTTGCCAGTACTCGAAATCAACGGTATACTACTAAAAATGTCACTTTCGTCCCAAAAGACATGAATCCACCAACTTGCCCACAACTTCGACCAATTGAGGAATTTTGGGCATTAATGAAGACATTAATTGAGGAATTTTGGGCATTAACATCTTGGGAAGCATGTCTGGGCAGCCGAAACCATTCAACAGTTCGAAGAAGATTGAAAAAAAGTGTCAAAACTTGTCGCCAAGAAGTCTGTACGGAATTCAATGAGGAACGTTCGCAAGAAGGTGCGCCAGCTAGTCTACAATGGCTGAGTAGCAAATGTTGAGAATAATATTCTGTTGTTGTAGTCTAATATTATCAGTATATCGAATAAACTTTGAATATCTAACACTTGTGAATTATTTACAGCGAAATCAAAGTGCGTCCATACTTTCTGGGACAGTCTTCAGTAGTCCAAACATCTCTCTATAAAAATGAATATCTTCGAAAACCAGTAGTAAATCGGTTTATCACTGATTATAGTGTAATGGTTGGCAGTAAGGTAACAGAAAAATTTTATATGCGTTTTATTATATACAATCATATGCCGTCGTGATACACAACGAATATTGTGTTTTTCCAAAGACATCATATTAACAAGATATCCAGCTCTCACATTTCCCGAACAAATAATTGGCAACATCCTTTTTTGCGAGCATGTCGCCCTCAGGTGAGTCCGCATCGAATCTCATACATAGAAGTAGGGGAGAGAAATGTCAAATTCTTATGCGCCAAAATAGCAGGGCTGCGCACCCATACAATTGACATGACATGTTGAATGAGACGCCGTGCGATGGCGTTGCTGAACTGAAGATTGAGATCGCTCCAAGCTGACAGGGTCTGGTTTTTCCTAAACATCTTGCGCAACAAACTGCAATGAAGGGAAACATAAATCAATTTATTATAAATTTGTCGGCGTGTCGCCATTTACCTTGACGAATTATTATCTAATGAAAATGAAAACAAGGCTGAATACAAATAGACCAATTAAAATTAGAGTGATTTCATATACCAGTACCACTGCTGGCATCGAACGACATGAAATTTTGCTAGTGTTAAGATATTTCACTCACATCAGTCTGTTGCGACGTCGAGGATGTGAATGAATGCCACACCTTCTAATATGTTAATTTCTCTTAAAATTGCTTTCTCTAAATAAGTCGAATTTTGTTCTGCGATTTTTCGAAATAACATGATTTTTTTTCCAGTCACCTAACGTTTTTCTCTACTAATAAAATAAATAAATAATCGAACCAATGTACCAATTCTCATCGCATTAGTATAGTCATCACGTAATTTTAATTTGTGATAAATTGTGATCAAATCAGACACAATAACTTAGCTTTGGGTACTGTTGCTATAGCGACACGAAATTTCTAAGTGAATGCACCAATTTTCATCTTATCTTTTAAACCAATACATCGAACATGAAATAGCAGTTCTTATTCAAATCTATAGTTTTAATATATGAGAAGAATGGCAAAGCTAAGTTGAATGGAAACACGTTACCCCACATAGATATTGATAACTTTGAAGTAGGGCAATTGTATGTATATTCATATGATTAATTAAGGTACCACATAGCTTTATTGATTACTCGGTATGTATTTGATGAACTGTGTTGTGATCAAATGATAAGATAGATGAATACAGGCACCGTTACCCTATACCTTTCAAAGTAATACGAATCAATTTTAGAACAAGTGTTCGTTCTTATCATTCGTTCGTTGTGTTCTCAAATATTATCATTTTGAGCTTTCTGAGCGTAAGACTAAAACGACATTCATTCGTAGCGGCTGTACTCTTAAATAGCGACCTTCAAACAATATATCAAATTCTGCAAACGAGCTGGAGTTTCAACAAAGCATTGGCTGTTCACTCACTGTGTTGCGGAGATGTATTTAATGCAAATTTTATTATTCCCTCCTACGCGATAAACGGCAAGAACAGCGTTTTGTATGTAGAGCCGGTTCAGAACATTGTATATGATGGAAAGATGACTGTTTTACTGCAGAGATACGTGCAATAATCAAAGTGTAATGTTCTCCTTCCCTTTATCAACATTTCCCCAACATTTATTACTATAGTAAGGCGCACAATGGCTAGGTGTTGCTGCTTCAATTTAGGTCGATCGCTTGTGTACGTGTACGTGTCAGCAAGATAGTGTGCGTGTGTGTATGTGTGTTTGTTCCATTATTTCATTGTTGCTGCCATTGTGTGTTCGCACTGAGCATGAATAATGAATCGTGTTTGATAATGATAATTAAATTAATTAAGCTAAATTGAGCTGTAATAATAATAATAATTTTCTTTGCCATCTTCTTTCGTTTGTTAGAGATAGCAGACAATGCGAAGGACTGCTTTTATCACGCGCCAAGTGAAAAGCTTTCCCTGAGTTTCACGATTGAGAAATGGTTTCATTGAAGCGGTATTGAAAAATCTAAATCGTTACACGTAAAGGATGCTTTACTGTAAACCCGCACTAAGGAGACATCAAATATACTATACACTGAAGTCTTTTTTATGCGAGTTTACGCACCGCATAAAAAAAACCGTATAACTCTGAAAATTCGCATAAAAAACCGCATAACTCTTAAAATTCGCATAAAAAAACCGCATAACTCTGAAACTTTGCATAAAAAAACCGCATAACTCTGAAAATTCGCATAAAAAACCGCATCAAAAAAGACCTTAGTGTATATCAATATAGATCACTCTTGCGATTCACGAGGGACATCACAGTAAAGTGCGGTGGCAGAAAAGGTTACTAATACACTACAAATTTGTGACAATCGATTGAACATTCCGTGAAATGTCGAAGTGAGTTCCACTTTAGAGTTTACGGTAATTTAAGGTACTTCTAGAGCCGGTATTCAGCAACCAGCATAACCCAAACCGATTCGTATGGCCATATGACGAATAAATTGCAATAGTTTTGAGTCCAACTTTAAAGCTTTTCGGGATTATCATCTTCTATATCGGTTTGAATTTTAAAAATTCATCATCCTGTAATTCCAGAATCGGAAGTCAGAATAGGATAAAATCAATTAATTTTGTCTTTGTCGATTTGAATTTTTTTGATAAAACGATTGGGCTCTGAGAAACGATTCGATACTGAAACCGGAATCAGAAAATCGGTGTAGCCAAAGTCAGCTTTCCAACTTTCCTAATCAGTACACTGAGCCAAACAACTCCAAATATATGGAATATTTCTCGATATACACTGCACAAAAAATAAGCTGTAAATACGGTTTAGGATTGCAATCTGATACTAACTCAGAAGAGAACACATTACCAGGGTAAAATAAACGATATAAAAAAAGAACACATTATTTTATGAAAATCCCTATTTATATAAATGTGTGTGAAATGTGAACGCAGAACTAAACAAATGAATCTTAATCCTAATACCAGAATTTTACCAACATTTCCGAATCAAGTATTACAATTTCTTGATTTGAAAAATAATTCCATTTGTATTCATGTTTGCTGTGATAATGATTACGGTTCCAGTGATAGAAATACACAATATCAGGTTGTTTAATAAATAAATAAATGCTCCAACACAAAATACTTTTGTATAAAAAAAACTTGTATAATCCACCTAGCAGTGAGATGATACCTTTTTTTATCAATCCGCTTGTGTTTTTTTCATAAATATTCGTCGGTGTTTCAGTTCTCATGACATTATTTTAATGACTGTCGTTTTAAGCGGCTATTTGAGATTTCAATCACTCATTACCCTGTAACGTCGAAGCTGAAAATCAGATCGAATTTGAATCTAAACGGGTGACAATCGATTGAACATTCCGTGAGATGTCGAAGTGAGCTCCGCTTTAAAGTTTACGGTAATTTAAGGTACTTCTAGAGCCGGTACAGGATCTTAAAACTTTTCATTTGAATCTTAGGTAATTCCAAGAATATAAAATGTAAATTGTAGTAAAAGAAATAAGTATAACTTTTTCTTATCATACTATTTAATCACATTTTATCAGTGCTAAACAAACTTTCTATTTGTCGAGTTTTGGAATGATTTGTCTGTTGAGTGAAATTCAACTACTTTTTAGAAAATAAATATCAAAATTCAAATTTTGATTTCAAGTTTAAACTATTCGCAAAATAGTTCACAGCAAGGGTAAGATCGCTTAGTATATGAAGTTTTAATTCATAGACAATTTATAAAAATGACAATTTTCTTTTACATTCTAACTTTCCCTGAGAGAAAAGATAATGTGCAGTTAATTTAAATTCAATGTTATGAACGCAATGAAAAAAATATCGCAATCAAAGTAACTGGTAATTCACCGTTCATTTAATTTTAATTTTGTTGATGTATTCTATATATCAGAATTGTTCTTCCAAAGATCGCCCTCATAGGCTATAGGTTTCGTCTTTTCAGCTCTATTCATAACATTCACGAGCAAAGTTGAATACTGCATTATAACTCTTGAAAGTGAAAACGATAGGTCTAACAGGTGTAATTGTACATTATTTATAGACGATATTTACTTTCGTCAGAAAAAAAACACACTTCAATATAAAAAAGTTCACTCCTCTATGTGGGCATCATGCTCAATTATTTTGGACATTTCATTTCTAGGTGCACGCTAAACGCAAACTGCTTAACATGACTGAACTAATAGCCTTTATCGTCACAAGATGGTGTTACTATGATGTCTTTTTTGATTTGTATTGGATTCGTTAAAGTGATCCATATAGATATATAATATTTTTGGAGACATTCCCAACATTAAACAATATTGAACATTCAAAACGTTTCTGTTGACTTTTGAGTATGTGTTTTCCACTGAAAAATAAGAAGATTTACCCAACATTACTTTAATTAGTTAATTCAATTTTAATTGCTTGCTAACGGAGAACATGTCACGAACTCATGTTCAATCACCGAATAATTTTGCGCTTGGATAAAATGAAAATATTGTTTCAGTAGTGTAATAAATTTTGTGGATTAAGGGGAGCACTCTATGAAACGTCAGAAAAACGGTTAACCCTAGAACGCTCTCGTGACTATTTCTATACGTAAACGCTATCTGTGGTATATTTTTACCCCAGAATTGAAATATCTCTAAAATCACGAAGTTTTAATGTATTTACAAATAAACGGTATAGTATCAAGCCCAAACATTTCTCAGTTCGCATTCACATCTCATCCAAGTCATTCGATAAAAAAAACCGCTTACGTTCGGGACAGAAGAAACCAAGTACAGTATTGTGTAGTGAACAATAGAACGACCTCGAAAATGAGTGAACCAAACTAACAAAAGCTACCGCCGGTACGAAAGAATACAATTATTGTTGACTTCAGGCAGTGCAAAATTCGACCTTCGATACGAGAACTGGAAGGTTTGCTTAAGGAGCAAATGCATCTTGACATTAAACGTGTGCATTTACTTCAATGCAATAAGACCAATAATGTTGATTATATCCAGTTCTATAAAGAGTTGGAAAGAATTCAATTCGCTAAAGACAATAATAATGTGCACTATGTGGAGCACGAGAACATTAAGTACAACATTCCAGTATATATGGAAGATAGTGCTATAGAAGTGCGTGTGCATGATCTTTCCTCAAGCGTCATCGATCCTTATATTCTCAAAACTATGTCCCAATACGAAGAGATTCTCTCTATCTAAAAAAAAGTGGAAGAATTTTTTCTCCGGTATTCTAAATGCCTATACCTTCTTATGTGACATTCGGTCAGGATACAAGAATCCCGTGCAAATCACTTGTTACCTATGACAATCAGATGGCCACATGTCAATATTGCCAAAAAGCTGTTTACTACGGTAAGCCATGTGATAAACTGGACAAGGAGACAACCACACAAAAGGACAACGGTGCTTCCTTCACATCAACCCCAGTACACCTGTGACAGTCACCAACAACAGGGAAGTATCCCCTTCAACGAAACCATCTAACGTATCCCCTATAGAACAAAGTACACCAGCTGCAGTTAACAACTTACCATCCAACCAACCAGCAACTGCAAACGATGTACAGCAAGATGCATATACAGCAACTAGCAACGAAATCAACAACAATACCACCGATGCGGCAATGAATGACGAGACGAACCGCGAACAAACTGCCCCTCAATCCTCGCAGGAGGAAAATGGAAGCTCCCCTCCCCCTAGAAAAAGGGTGACAACGAGATCCAATACAAAAAAAATTATCTAAAAACTCCGCTAAATCGGCCACGTAAAGCTTGTACGCAAATAGGCCTGAATAAAATATCTTTTAAACAAAAAATGTGATTAATCCACCTAGCAGTGAGATGATACCTTTTTTTATCAATACGCATGTGTTTTTGCATGGATATTCTTAGGTGTTTTAGTTCTCATGACATTATTTTAATTATCGTCGTTTTAAACGGCAAATAGAGATTTTAATCACTCATTACCCTGTAATGTCGAAACTGCAAAACATATCGAATTTCAATCTTAGCGTGCGACAATCGATTGAACATTCCATGAGATGTCGAAGTAAGTTCCACTTTAGAGTTTTTCGTCATTATTTATGGTACTTCTAGAGTCGGTATTCAGGAATTAGCATAGCCCAAAATGATTCGAATGGCCATACATTATTACGCCAAACAATTTACATGAAATTTATAAACTCATCATCTGTAATTCCAGAATCGGATAAAATTCACCAATTTTGTGTGGGACCTTAAGTCCTGTAATATTTGTTTTTGAAGTTCGATTTGGTCTTTTTTGAGAAAATGATTGAGCTTTGAGAATCGATTCGATACTGGAACCGGAATTCTAAAATCGGTGTAGCCGAAATCAGTTAAATTCACCTGAGCAGTGTGTAGACATCTTTGAGAAATTGTAGTGCGAATTAAAATTTGGGGGTACATTCCGAATCCAAAAACGAATACCGCTCAAACTGAAATAAATTTATTTGGTAATCGACTATCCAAATCTGCAAACCCGATAAACCTGATTAATTTATGTGAAATGGACATTTTTATACTAATCACCCTGCATTTTCTAAACCAGAAGTCGGATCTGACTAAAAAGTAAGAGGTTTTATAGGATTTTAAGACCTCTCATTTGAATCATAGATGATTCTTAGATTTCATTTGAATCTTAGATCGGTTCAGCCATCTACGAGAAAAATTAATTGCATTATTTTAATTTCGTTTCACATATCATCCTGTGGTTCCGCAATCAGAAGTCGGATCCAAACCTTGTTTGGGAGTATACGACTTTTCATATGAATCTGAGTTTGTAGAAAACGGTTTAACCATCTCCGAGAAAATCATTGCCGTTTCAACCTTCCGAGCGAACGGACGTGATTTGGATTTACTGCGAAAGCATTGAAAACCAGTTGTGTGTATGTGATAAAGTGGTCGGACAATCGAAACGATATTGTGTGATAGACACTAGTGCTTTTTCCTCTGAGAGGTTTTTTTCGCATTATATAATAGAACAGTGCCTTATTGTGAGCGGTGGATCGAAACGGTACCGTTAGCCGGTTATTGTTTCGCCGATCAAGGCCAAGTGTGCGGATTATAAACAAGCGGCCATTGAGTGAGGATTATAAATAAGTGTGCTTTTTCCTCTCGGAGGTTTTTTGCACATCATCAAAGCGGCGATACGCCGACCGACGAAGACCAGCTTGGTGTCCCCCGTTGGATCTTAAGTTAAGTACCGTTACTTCGATTATTCGTTTTTGACCATTATATTTCCCCCCGAATTACTTGTTTCTGCGCGGAAGTAGTTCCGCGACATGTCTAATTTAAGTCCTGGCCCCCCCGCTCCCGATGTTCAAATGGAGACTTCCCTTGTCTGTAAAATGTCCCGCATAAAGAGCTATCCTGATGGGCTCGCACTACCGGCCGGGCCTTACGCGGTCTATTTCCGGACCAAATCAAGAGAAAAAAATTTAAATCTTTTAAAAATATCGCAAGACCTGTTTTCGCGATATAATACTATAAAAAGTATTGATAGAATACGGCCAGACAAGCTCAGGGTCCTGTTTACCAGCTCTAAACAGGCTAATGAGCTTGTTCAAAAGGATCCCTTTACGCAGGAGTACCGCGTCTACGTGCCCGCTCGCGAAGTAGAAATCGACGGTGTGGTCACCGATTCGAGTTTGACTTGCGAGGATATTCTTAAGTACGGGGCGGGTTGTTTTAAAGACCCCTCACTTAAGAATGTCAAGATACTGGATTGCAAGCGATTGCATTCAGTATCGATCGCAGGGGATGGAACAAAGTCTTATCCCCAATCAGACTCTTATCGTGTGACCTTCGCCGGCACTGCTTTGCCCAACTACATCCTCTTGGACCGGGTTCGTTTGCCTGTTCGTTTATTTGTACCCCGGATAATGAATTGTACCAATTGCAAACAACTGGGGCATACAGCTACCCATTGCAGCAATAAGCCACGTTGTGCTAACTGTGGGGAAGCTCATGCGGACGGCTCTTGCGGTAAGGATGCTGAAAAGTGTCTCTACTGTAAGGAGGGTCCACATGACCTCTCTGATTGTCCCGCTTACAAACTGCGAGGTGATCGAATGAAGCGTTCCCTAAAGGAGCACTCCAAGCGTTCCTTCGCAGAGATGCTTAAAAGTGCCACCCCTCCTAAACAGACAACGAATCCATATGCCTGCTTGTCGACTGACGAGAGCGATTCTGACGACCCTTTGGAAGGTCCATCTTCAGCGGTCCCTCATAGCTGTAGGAAAAGAATGAATAAATCTTCTCATAAGCTACCTAGTAAGGGTTCGAAGGTGTCCTCCGAAGGGCTTCGAAAAGTTACAGCTAACGGGAATCGGGAAAAATCACCGAAGCAAAAAGCTCCTGGTCTCGGAAAACTCAATTCCGAGATGGAATTCCCACCACTTCCAGGGACTACAAAATCCCCAAGCGTCCCTAAAAATCCACCAGAGAACCAACTAGATGCTGGACTTATCAAGTTTTCTGATGTTGTGGACTGGATTTTTACAACTTTCAATATTTCAGACCCTCTTAGAAGCATTTTAATTGCTTTCATGCCTACAGTAAAAACATATTTGAAGCAGTTGACTGCAAATTGGCCCCTTCTTTCAGCGATTGTATCTTTCGATGGCTAAATCATCCACCGAGGTCACGGATCTAATCACTGTTTTACAGTGGAATTGTAGAAGTATTATCCCAAAAATAGATTCATTTAAATTTCTAGTAAATAATCTGAAATGTGACGCATTTGCATTGTGCGAAACTTGGTTAACTTCTGAAATACCCTTAAACTCCCACGATTTTAACATTATTCGCCTGGATCGAGATGATCCCTACGGAGGAGTACTTTTAGGGATCAAAAAGTGCTATTCTTTTTATCGAATTAACCTCCCCTCGATACCAGGTATTGAAGTTGTCGCATGTCATGTTACAATCAAAGGTAAGGACCTTTGTATTGCTTCCATCTACATTCCCCCAAGAGCCTCGGTTGGGCATCGGCGACTCAGTGATATCATAGAACTCCTTCCCGCACCGACGTTGGTTTTGGGAGACTTTAACTCACACGGTACGGAATGGGGCTGTCTTCACGATGATAACAGATCAGCTATGATCCATGACATCTGCGATAACTTCAATATGACAATATTGAATACGGGAGAAATGACACGGATTCCTGCACCACCAGCAAGACCAAGTGCGCTGGATTTATCCCTTTGCTCGACATCGCTACGATTGGATTGCACGTGGGAGGTAATTCCTGATCCCCACGGTAGCGATCACCTACCCATCGTAATATCAATCACCAGCGGCTCAAAACCATCGAAGACAATCAATGTTTCGTACGACCTCACACGAAATATTGATTGGAATAGCTATGCGACCTCGATATCTGAGAAACTTGAAAGAACTCAACAACTTCCTCCGGAGGAAGAGTACACGTTTTTGGCTGGCTTGATTCTCGACACCGCGACTCAAGCTCAGACGAAACGTGTACCCGGCGCGAAAACCCGTGGTGGGACAAAGAGTGCACAAATTTAAACGCGGAGAGAGCCTCCGCGTATAAAATATTCAGAAAAAATGGAACACCTGATAATTACCGGAATTACGCGGCGTTAGACGTTAAAACTAAGAACTTGATTAGAGCCAAGAAACGCGGTTACTGGCGTCGGTTTATAGACGGCTTAACGAAAGAAACATCTATGAGCACTCTTTGGAACACAGCCCGACGAATGCGCAATCATAACACCACGAATGAAAGCGAGGAATATTCCAACCGCTGGATATTCGATTTCGCTAAAAAAGTATGTCCAGACTCTGTACCGGAACAGAAGATCACCCGCGCCGCGACACCAAACACAAACGAAACACCGTTTTCGATGGTAGAACTCTCACTTGCACTCTTGTCATGTAACAATAAAGCCCCGGGATTAGACAGAATAAAATTCAACTTGTTGAAAAATCTGCCTGACCCCGCTAAAAGGCGCTTGTTGAGTTTATTCAATAAGTTCCTTGAGGGCAACATTGTTCCACATGACTGGAGACAAGTGAAAGTGATCGCCATTCAAAAACCAGGAAAATCAGCCACCGATCACAATTCGTATCGGCCGATTGCAATGCTTTCCTGTATCCGGAAATTGTTCGAAAAAATGATTCTCTTCCGTCTAGACAATTGGGTCGAAACTAATGGCTTACTTTCAGATACACAATTTGGTTTCCGCAGAGGCAAAGGAACGAACGATTGTTTGGCGTTGCTCTCAACCGAAATTCAAATGGCATTTGCTCGTAAGGAACAAATGGCGTCAGTTTTCCTAGACATCAAGGGGGCTTTTGACTCAGTTTCCATAAACATCCTATCTGAGAAGCTGCATCAGCATGGTCTTTCGCCAGTTTTGAACAACTTTTTACATAATCTATTGTCTGAGAAACACATGTACTTCGCGCATGGTGATTTGTCGACAATACGATTCAGTTACATGGGTCTTCCTCAGGGCTCATGCTTAAGCCCCCTTTTATACAATTTTTACGTAAACGACATCGATAAATGTATCAACACATCTTGCACGCTAAGACAACTTGCCGATGACAGCGTTGTGTCTATTATAGGACCCAAAGCTGGCGATCTGCAAGGACCGTTACAAGATACTCTTGCCAACTTATCCACATGGGCTCTTCAAATGGGTATCGAGTTCTCTACGGAGAAAACTGAGCTGGTTGTATTTTCAAGGAAGCGAGAACCAGCACAACTACAGCTTCAACTAGGGGGTGAAAACATAGCTCAGGTCTTCACATTTAAATATCTCGGGGTCTGGTTCGACTCCAAAGGCACATGGGGATGTCACATTAGGTATATGAAACGAAAATGCCAACAAAGAATCAACTTTCTTCGTACAATAACCGGATCGTGGTGGGGTGCCCATCCAGGAGACCTGATCAGGCTGTACCAAACAACGATATTGTCCGTGATGGAATACGGATGCTTTTGCTTCCGATCCGCGGCGAACACTCATTTCATCAAGCTGGAAAGAATTCAGTATCGTTGTTTGCGTATTGCCTTGGGTTGCATGCAATCGACTCATACGATGAGCCTCGAAGTGCTGGCGGGCGTTCTCCCATTGAAAAACCGGTTCTGGGATCTCTCATATCGTTTACTCATTCGATGCGACATTTTGAATCCTCTGGTGATTGAAAATTTCGAAAGGTTAGTTGAGCTCAATTCTCAAACCCGTTTTATGTCCTTGTATTTTGATTACATGGCTCAGAATATTAATCCTTCTTCGTTTGTTTCCAACCGTGCTCATTTCTTGGATACTTCTGATTCTACTGTGTTTTTCGATACTTCCATGAGAGAAGAGATTCGTGGAATTCCGGATCACGTGCGCCCTCAAGTGGCCCCAAATATTTTTTATAATAAATTTAGAACAGTCAACTGTGAAAAGGTGTTTTACACTGACGGATCAAACATCAACGAGTCCACAGGCTTCGGTATCTTCAATCAAAACATCACCGCTTCGTACAAACTCAGTGATCCGGCTTCAGTTTACGTCGCAGAATTAGCTGCTATTCAGTACACCCTCGAGATCATTGAAACCTCGCCCAAAGACCATTACTTCATTGTCACGGACAGTCTAAGCTCAATAGAAGCTCTCCGGGCAATGAAGCCAGGAAAGTACCCCCCTTATTTTCTGGGGAAAATACGGGAACACTTGAGAACTTTATCTGAACGGTCTTATTCAATATCGTTAGTCTGGGTCCCTTCGCATTGTTCCATTCCGGGAAATGAAAAGGCAGACTCATTGGCTAAGGTGGGCGCATTAGAAGGTGATATTTATGAAAGACCAATCTGCTTCAATGAATTTTTCAGTATTTCTCGTCAGAAAACTCTCGAAAGTTGGCAAACTTCATGGACGAATGACGAACTGGGACGATGGCTACACTCCATTATTCCTAAGGTATCAACGAAACCGTGGTTCAAGGGGATGAACGTGAGTCGTGATTTCATTCGCGTTATGTCACGGCTCATGTCAAATCACTATACATTCAACGCACATCTCCGGCGTATCGGGATCGTGGAGAACGGGCTCTGCACCTGTGGCGACGGTTATCAGGACATCGAGCATGTCGTGTGGTCGTGCGTAGAGTATCGCGACGCCAGGTCGAAGCTACTGGAATCCCTCAGGGCCCGAGGTAGACCGCCTGAAGTTCCGGTTCGGGATGTGTTGGCGAGTCGGGATAGCTCATATATGCTTCTGATATACGAGTTTCTCAAACACATTAATATACAAGTGTAATCTGTTACATCTGGCTTAGAAAGTTCCTCCTATTTATCGACGTTGTTTCAACTGTGGCTAAGAATAATCTTCACCTGCAGGTTCGACACTAACTTCCGCCGATTATCCCGATTCCTCATCTGTCCACCATCTTCATCGGAACTAACAAGATCTTTGTGCTGTCACTAACCTTTTCGCTTCCCCCCTCCCCGTCTCTTCACCATCTCGATGTCAACTAATTAGATCTCTGTCGTTTTAGTCATTTCATTCCCATATCCCCTTTTTACTCCGTTTTCCGCAATATTTACTTCGCTATTTTTTTTTTTTTTCATTTTCTTCTGTAACAACACCATCATCGCCCACGGAAACTTACCAACAGCATGCGGGCCACCCGCCGGGTATTCGTAACCTGGGGGTGTTTCCCGCGGACCCACACGGAACGAAGAATGCGGCCAACATGAACATTCACCAACGCCATATGGAAGACTCTCATGAAATATTCAATTCACCGGCCACTGCCGATCACCAGCTGAAGGCTGGATCTGCCAAAGTCAACCATTGCGACCCAAATATGACATTACTCAATGATACAACCCTAGTTTTAAGTTAGTCGTAAATTAAAATTAGTAAAATCCCTTGGCATCTTAGAGCTTAAGCAGTGTGCCT